>NC_040880.1:56163237-56214503 GCF_003676215.2 Rhopalosiphum maidis
TATATTCTATGGGAATATTTGACGAATAACTTAAAATCCCAAGAAATCTTGAATTTTCTAACGAGCTCATCGTATTCCTTTAAAACCATGGATTGTTTTCTAATTAATCCCAAAAACTCTTGAATGTCTTGGTTTTACAATCAGTTAAAATTGAAAATTTTGGAATTTAGATCTTATTCATCTAAAAATTCATTGAATTTCTAGATGAAGCACTTAATCCCATTAAATTTTATATTTATTGACGTAGTCCATAGTATTCCTTGTAATACATGGAATTTAATCTTAATAAACACACAAACTCTTGAATTTCGTAATGTAGGAAACAATATTTCATTAAAATACCATAATAGTAAAAGAATATATTAATGAAACACCATGAATTCCTAGAGAATCAGGGTCTAAAAACTGAAATTCAAAATGGTTTTTGAATGCCACGTTAAAACACTCAGTAATCATTGAAAATAATGGAATATTAAACTAATTCACCAAAAAGTACTGAATTTTCTCGATGTAACACTTTAAGGCTTAGATAACAATTGACGAATAACTTAAAAATCCCAAGAAATCTTGAATTTTCTAACGTAGCTCATCGTATTCCTTTAAAACCATGGATTGTTTTTTAATTAAACCCAAAACTCTTGAATGTCTTGGTTTTAAAATCAGTTAAAATTGAAAATTTTGGGAATTTACAACTTTTTCATGTAAAAATTCATTGAATTTCTAGATGAAGCACTTAATATTCCATGGATTGTTTTCTAATTAAAAACCAAAACCTCTTGAATCTCTTGGTTTTACAATCAGTTAAAATTGAAAAATTTAGGAATTTAGGACTTATACACACAAAAAAATCATTGAATTTCTTGATAAAGACTCTATATTCTATGGAATATTTGAGGAATAACTTAAAATCCCAAGAAAATTGAATTTCTAACGTAGCTCATCGTATTCCTTAAAAACCATGGATTGTTTTTAAATTAAACCCCAAAACTCTTGAAAGTCTTGGTTTAAAATCAGTTAAAATTGAAAATTTTGGAATTTAGATCTTATTTATCTAAAAAATCATTGAATTTCTAGATGAAGCACTTAATATTCCATGGATTGTTTTCTAATTAATCCCAAAAACTCTTGAATGTCTTAGTTTTACAATTAGTTAAAATTGAAAATTAGGAATTTAGAACTTATACACACAAAAAATCATTGATTTCTAGATGAAGCACTCTATATTCTATGGGAATATTTGAGGAATAACTTAAAAACCCCAGAAATCTTGAATTTTCTAACATAGCACATCGTATGCCTTTAGAAACCATGGAATGTATTGTAATTAATCCAAAAAACTCTTGATTTCTTGGTTTTACAATCGTTTAAAATTGAAAATTTTGGAATTTAGAACTTATTCATCTAAAAAAATCATTGAATTTTTAGATGAAACACTTTATATTCCCATTAATTTTTATATTTTTTGACGTAGTCCATAGTATTCCTTGTAATTCATGGAATTGAATCTTAATAAACACACAAACTCTTGAATTTCTTAATGTAGGAAACAATATTTCACATTAAAATACCATAATAGTAAAAGAATATATTAATGAAACACCATGATTCCTAGAGAATCAGGGTCTAAAAACTGAAATTCAAAATGGTTTTGAATGCCACGTTAAAACACTCAGTAATCATTGAAAATAATGGAATATTAACTAATTCACCAAAAAGTACTGAATTTTCTCGATGTAACACTTTAAAGGCTTAGATAACAATTGACGAATAACTTAAAAATCCCAAGAAATCTTGAATTTTCTAACGTAGCTCATCGTATTCCTTTAAAAACCATGGATTGTTTTTTAATTAACCCAAACAACTCTTGAATGTCTTGGTTTTAAAATCAGTTAAAATTGAAAAATTTGGGAATTTACAAACTTTTTCATGTAAAAATTCATTGATTTCTTGATGAAGCACTTAATATTCCATGGATTGTTTTCTAATTAATCCCAAAAACTCTTGAATGTCTTAGTTTTACAATTAGTTAAAATTGGAAAATTTAGGAATTTAGAACTTATACACCACAAAAAATCATTAGAATTCTAGATGAAGACTCTATATTCTATGGGATATTGAGGAAATAACTTAAAAATCCCAAGAAATCTTGATTTTCTAACATAGCTACATCGTATTCTTTATAAACCATTGGATGTTTTTTAATTACTCCAAAAAACTCTTGCATGTCTTGGTTTTACCATCAGTTAAATTGAAATTTTGGAATTTAGATCTTATTCATCTTAAAAATTCATTGACTTTCTAGATGAGCACTTACATATCCCATTAAATTTTATATTTATTACGGTATGTCCATAGTATTCCTTGTAATCATGGACTTTAATCTCAATAAACACACAAATCTCTTGATTTCATTATG
The DNA here is from genome assembly GCF_003676215.2 of Rhopalosiphum maidis. Lineage (NCBI taxonomy): Eukaryota > Metazoa > Arthropoda > Insecta > Hemiptera > Aphididae > Rhopalosiphum > Rhopalosiphum maidis. The sequence goes on from NC_040880.1 coordinate 56,165,654, forward strand.
TAGGAACAATCTTTCTATTAAAATAGCCATAATGTAAAAGAATATATTAATGAAACACCATGAATTCCTAGAGAATCAGGTCTAAAAACTGAAATTCATAATGTTTCTTGAATTCCACGATAAAACAATCAGTGATCTTTGAAAATAATGGAATATTAAATAATTTCAACCAAAAAGTCCTGAATTTCTGGATGTAACACTTTAAAGACTTTGATACAAATGACGAAAACATAAAAATCCCAAGAAATATTGAATTTTTTGACGAAGCATATTGTATTCCTTAAAAGCTTTGGAATGAATTCTAATTAACCCATAAACTCTTGAATTTCTTGGTTTTACAATCAGTTAAAATTGAAAATTTTGGAATTTAGAACTTATACACACAAAAAAATCATTGAATTTTAGTTGAAGCACTTTATATTCCCATTAATTTTTATATTTTTTGACGTAGTCCATAGTATTCCTTGTAATTCATGGAATTGAATCTTAATAAACACACAAACTGTTGAATTTCTTAATGTAGGAAACAATATTTCATTAAAATACCATAATAATAAAAGAATATATTAATGAAACACCATGAATTCCTAGAGAATCAGAGTCTAAAAACTGAAATTCATAATGTTTCTTGAATTCCACGATAAAACAATCAGAGATCTTTGAAAATAATGGAATATTAAATAATTTCACCATAAAGTCCTGAATTTTCTGGATGTAACACTTTAAAGGCTTAGATAACAATTGACGAATAACTTAAAAATCCCAAGAAATCTTGAATTTCTAACGTAGCTCATCGTATTCCTTTAAAAACCATGGATTGTTTTTTAATTAATCCCAAAAACTCTTGAATGTCTTGGTTTTAAAATCAGTTAAAATTGAAAATTTTGGAATTTAGAACTTATTCATCTAAAAAAATCATTGAATTTTTAGATGAAGCACTTAATATTCCCATTAGTTTTATATTTATTGACGTAGTCCATAGTATTCCTTGTAATTCATGGAATTGAATCTTAATAAACACACAAACTCTTGAATTTCTTAATGTAGGAAACAATATTTCATTAAAATACCATAATAGTAAAAGAATATATTAATGAAACACCATGAATTCCTAGAGAATCAGGGTCTAAAACTGAAATTCAAAATGGTTTTTGAATGCCACGTTAAAACACTCAGTAATCATTGAAAATAATGGAATATTAAACTAATTCACCAAAAAGTACTGAATTTTCGCGATGTAACAATTTAAAGGCTTAGATAACAATTGACGAATAACTTAAAAATCCCAAGAAATCTTGAATTTTCTAACGTAGCTCATCGTATTCCTTTAAAAACCATGGATTGTTTTTTAATTAAACCCGAAAACTCTTGAATGTCTTGGTTTTAAAATCAGTTAAAATTGAAAAATTTGGGAATTTACAACTTTTCATGTAAAAATTCATTGAATTTCTAGATGAAGCACTTAATATTCCATGGATTGTTTTCTAATTAATCCCAAAAACTCTTGAATGTCTTAGTTTTACAATTAGTTAAAATTGAAAATTTAGGAATTTAGAACTTATACACACAAAAAAATCATTGAATTTCTAGATGAAGCACTCTATATTCTATGGGAATATTTGAGGAATAACTTAAAAAACCCAAGAAATCTTGAATTTCTAACATAGCACATCGTATGCCTTTAGAAACCATGGAATGTATTATAATTAATCCAAAAAACTCTTTATGTCATTGGTTTTACAATCAGTTAAAATTGAAAATTTTGGAATTTAGATCTTATTCATCTAAAAATTCATTGAATTTCTAGATGAAGCACTTACTATTCCCATTAAATTTTATATTTATTGACGTAGTCCATAGTATTCCTTGTAATACATAGAATTTAATCTTAATAAACACACAAACTCTTGAATTTCGTAATGTAGGAAACAATATTTCATTAAATACCATAGTAGTAAAAGAATATATTAATGAAACACCATGAATTCCTGAAGAATCAGGGTCTAAAAACTGAAATTCAAAATGGTTTTTGAATGCCACGTTAAAACACTCAGTAATCATTGAAAATAATGGAATATTAAACTAATTCACCAAAAAGTACTGAATTTTCGCGATGTAACACTTTAAAGGCTTAGATAACAATTGACGAATAACTTAAAAATCCCAAGAAATCTTGAATTTTCTAACGTAGCTCATCGTATTCCTTTAAAAACCATGGATTGTTTTTTAATTAATCCCAAAAACTCTTGAATGTCTTGGTTTTAAAATCAGTTAAAATTGAAAATTTTGGAATTTAGAACTTATTCATCTAAAAAATCATTGAATTTTTAGATAAAGCACTTAATATTCCCATTAGTTTTATATTTATTGACGTAGTCCATAGTATTCCTTGTAATTCATGGAATTGAATCTTAATAAACACACAAACTCTTGAATTTCTTAATGTAGGAAACAATATTTCATTAAAATACCATAATAGTAAAAGAATATATTAATGAAACACCATGAATTCCTAGAGAATCAGGGTCTAAAAACTGAAATTCAAAATGGTTTTTGAATGCCACGTTAAAACACTCAGTAATCATTGAAAATAATGGAATATTAAACTAATTCTCCAAAAAGTACTGAATTTTCGCGATGTAACAATTTAAAGGCTTAGATAACAATTGACGAATAACTTAAAAATCCCAAGAAATCTTGAATTTTCTAACGTAGCTCATCGTATTCCTTTAAAAACCATGGATTGTTTTTAATTAACCCCGAAAACTCTTGAATGTCTTGGTTTTAAAATCAGTTAAAATTGAAAAATTTGGGAATTTACAACTTTTTCATGTAAAAATTCATTGAATTTCTAGATGAAGCACTTAATATTCCATGGATTGTTTTCTAATTAATCCCAAAAACTCTTGAATGTCTTAGTTTTACAATTAGTTAAAATTGAAAATTTAGGAATTTAGAACTTATACACACAAAAAAATCATTGAATTTCTAGATGAAGCACTCTATATTCTATGGGAATATTTGAGGAATAACTTAAAAACCCCAAGAAATCTTGAATTTTCTAACATAGCACATCGTATGCCTTTAGAAACCATGGAATGTATTGTAATTAATCCAAAAAACTCTTGAATTTCTTGGTTTTACAATCAGTTAAAATTGAAAATTTTGGAATTTAGAACTTATTCATCTAAAAAAATCATTGAATTTTTAGATGAAACACTTTATATTCCCATTAATTTTTATATTTTTTGACGTAGTCCATAGTATTCCTTGTAATACATAGAATTTAATCTTAATAAACACACAAACTCTTGAATTTCGTAATGTAGGAAACAATATTTCATTAAAATACCATAGTAGTAAAAGAATATATTAATGAAACACCATGAATTCCTGAAGAATCAGGGTCTAAAAACTGAAATTCAAAATGGTTTTACAATGCCACGTTAAAACACTCAGTAATCAATGAAAATAATGGAATATTAAACTAATTCACCAAAAAGTACTGAATTTTCGCGATGTAACAATTTAAAGGCTTAGATAACAATTGACGAATAACTTAAAAATCCCAAGAAATCTTGAATTTTCTAACGTAGCTCATCGTATTCCTTTAAAACCATGGATTGTTTTTTAATTAATCCCAAAAACTCTTGAATGTCTTGGTTTTAAAATCAGTTAAAATTGAAAATTTTGGAATTTAGAACTTATTCATCTAAAAAAATCATTGAATTTTTAGATAAAGCACTTAATATTCCCATTAGTTTTATATTTATTGACGTAGTCCATAGTATTCCTTGTAATTCATGGAATTGAATCTTAATAAACACACAAACTCTTGAATTCTTAATGTAGGAAACAATATTTCATTAAAATACCATAATAGTAAAAGAATATATTAATGAAACACCATGAATTCCTAGAGAATCAGGGTCTAAAAACTGAAATTCAAAATGGTTTTTGAATGCCACGTTAAAACACTCAGTAATCATTGAAAATAATGGAATATTAAACTAATTCACCAAAAAGTACTGAATTTTCGCGATGTAACAATTTAAAGGCTTAGATAACAATTGACGAATAACTTAAAAATCCCAAGAAATCTTGAATTTTCTAACGTAGCTCATCGTATTCCTTTAAAAACCATGGATTGTTTTTTAATTAAACCCGAAAACTCTTGAATGTCTTGGTTTTAAAATCAGTTAAAATTGAAAAATTTGGGAATTTACAACTTTTTCATGTAAAAATTCATTGAATTTCTAGATGAAGCACTTAATATTCCATGGATTGTTTTCTAATTAATCCCAAAAACTCTTGAATGTCTTAGTTTTACAATTAGTTAAAATTGAAAATTTAGGAATTTAGAACTTATACACACAAAAAAATCATTGAATTTCTAGATGAAGCACTCTATATTCTATGGGAATATTTGAGGAATAACTTAAAAACCCAAGAAATCTTGAATTTTCTAACATAGCACATCGTATGCCTTTAGAAACCATGGAATGTATTGTAATTAATCCAAAAACTCTTGAATTTCTTGGTTTTACAATCAGTTAAAATTGAAAATTTTGGAATTTAGAACTTATTCATCTAAAAAAATCATTGAATTTTTAGATGAAACACTTTATATTCCCATTAATTTTATATTTTTTGACGTAGTCCATAGTATTCCTTGTAATTCATGGAATTGAATCTTAATAAACACACAAACTCTTGAATTTCTTAATGTAGGAAACAATATTTCATTAAAATACCATAATAGTAAAAGAATATATTAATGAAACACCATGAATTCCTAGAGAATCAGGGTCTAAAAACTGAAATTCAAAATGGTTTTTGAATGCCACGTTAAAACACTCAGTAATCATTGAAAATAATGGAATATTAAACTAATTCACCAAAAAGTACTGAATTTTCTCGATGTAACACTTTAAAGGCTTAGATAACAATTGACGAATAACTTAAAAATCCCAAGAAATCTTGAATTTTCTAACGTAGCTCATCGTATTCCTTTAAAAACCATGGATTGTTTTTTAATTAAACCCAAAAACTCTTGAATGTCTTGGTTTTAAAATCAGTTAAAATTGAAAAATTTGGGAATTTACAACTTTTTCATGTAAAAATTCATTGAATTTCTTGATGAAGCACTTAATATTCCATGGATTGTTTTCTAATTAATCCCAAAAACTCTTGAATGTCTTAGTTTTACAATTAGTTAAAATTGAAAATTTAGGAATGTAGAACTTATACACACAAAAAAATCATTGAATTTCTAGATGAAGCACTCTATATTCTATGGGAATATTTGAGGAATAACTTAAAAACCCCAAGAAATCTTGAATTTTCTAACATAGCACATCGTATGCCTTTAGAAACCATGGAATGTATTGTAATTAATCCAAAAACTCTTGAATGTCTTGGTTTTACAATCAGTTAAAATTGAAAATTTTGGAATTTAGATCTTATTCATCTAAAAATTCATTGAATTCCTAGATGAAGCACTTAATATTCCCATTAAATTTTATATTTATTGACGTAGGCCATAGTATTCCTTGTAATTCATGGACTTTAATCTTAATAAACACACAAACTCTTGAATTTCATAATGTAGGAAACAATCTTTCATTAAAATACCATAATAATAAAAGAATATATTAATGAAACACCATGAATTCCTAGAGAATCAGAGTCTAAAAACTGAAATTCATAATGTTTCTTGAATTCCACGATAAAACAATCAGTGATCTTTGAAAATAATGGAATATTAAATAATTTCACCAAAAAGTCCTGAATTTTCTGGATGTAACACTTTAAAGACTTTGATAACAAATGACGAAAAACATAAAAATCCCAAGAAATATTGAATTTTTTGACGAAGCATATTGTATTCCTTAAAAAGCTTTGGAATGAATTCTAATTAAACCCATAAACTCTTGAATTTCTTGGTTTTACAATCAGTTAAAATTGAAAATTTTGGAATTTAGAACTTATACACACAAAAAAATCATTGAATTTTTAGTTGAAGCACTTAATATTCCCATTAATTTTTATATTTTTTGACGTAGTCCATAGTATTCCTTGTAATTCATGGAATTGAATCTTAATAAACACACAAACTGTTGAATTTCTTAATGTAGGAAACAATATTTCATTAAAATACCATAATAATAAAAGAATATATTAATGAAACACCATGAATTCCTAGAGAATCAGAGTCTAAAAACTGAAATTCATAATGTTTCTTGAATTCCACGATAAAACAATCAGAGATCTTTGAAAATAATGGAATATTAAATAATTTCACCATAAAGTCCTGAATTTTCTGGATGTAACACTTTAAAGGCTTAGATAACAATTGACGAATAACTTAAAAATCCCAAGAAATCTTGAATTTTCTAACGTAGCTCATCGTATTCCTTTAAAAACCATGGATTGTTTTTTAATTAATCCCAAAAACTCTTGAATGTCTTGGTTTTAAAATCAGTTAAAATTGAAAATTTTGGAATTTAGAACTTATTCATCTAAAAAAATCATTGAATTTTTAGATGAAGCACTTAATATTCCCATTAGTTTTATATTTATTGACGTAGTCCATAGTATTCCTTGTAATTCATGGAATTGAATCTTAATAAACACACAAACTCTTGAATTTCTTAATGTAGGAAACAATATTTCATTAAAATACCATAATAGTAAAAGAATATATTAATGAAACACCATGAATTCCTAGAGAATCAGGGTCTAAAACTGAAATTCAAAATGGTTTTTGAATGCCACGTTAAAACACTCAGTAATCATTGAAAATAATGGAATATTAAACTAATTCACCAAAAGTACTGAATTTTCTCGATGTAACACTTTAAAGGCTTAGATAACAATTGACGAATAACTTAAAAATCCCAAGAAATCTTGAATTTTCTAACGTAGCTCATCGTATTCCTTTAAAAACCATGGATTGTTTTTTAATTAAACCCGAAAACTCTTGAATGTCTTGGTTTTAAAATCAGTTAAAATTGAAAAATTTGGGAATTTACAACTTTTTCATGTAAAAATTCATTGAATTTCTAGATGAAGCACTTAATATTCCATGGATTGTTTTCTAATTAATCCCAAAAACTCTTGAATGTCTTAGTTTTACAATTAGTTAAAATTGAAAATTTAGGAATTTAGAACTTATACACACAAAAAAATCATTGAATTTCTAGATGAAGCACTCTATATTCTATGGGAATATTTGAGGAATAACTTAAAAACCCAAGAAATCTTGAATTTTCTAACATAGCACATCGTATGCCTTTAGAAACCATGGAATGTATTGTAATTAATCCAAAAAACTCTTGAATGTCTTGGTTTTACAATCAGTTAAAATTGAAAATTTTGGAATTTAGATCTTATTCATCTAAAAATTCATTGAATTTCTAGATGAAGCACTTAATATTCCCATTAAATTTTATATTTATTGACGTAGTCCATAGTATTCCTTGTAATACATGGAATTTAATCTTAATAAACACACAAACTCTTGAATTTCGTAATGTAGGAAACAATATTTCATTAAAATACCATAGTAGTAAAAGAATATATTAATGAAACACCATGAATTCCTGAAGAATCAGGGTCTAAAAACTGAAATTCAAAATGGTTTTGAATGCCACGATAAAACACTCAGTAATCATTGAAAATAATGGAATATTAAACTAATTCACCAAAAAGTACTGAATTTTCTGATGTAACACTTTAAAGGCTTAGATAACAATTGACGAATAACTTAAAAATCCCAAGAAATCTTGAATTTTCTAACGTAGCTCATCGTATTCCTTTAAAAACCATGGATTGTTTTTTAATTAATCCCAAAAACTCTTGAATGTCTTGGTTTTAAAATCAGTTAAAATTGAAAATTTTGGAATTTAGAACTTATTCATCTAAAAAATCATTGAATTTTTAGATGAAGCACTTAATATTCCCATTAATTTTTATATTTATTGACGTAGTCCATAGTATTCCTTGTAATTCATGGAATTGAATCTTAATAAACACACAAACTCTTGAATTTCTTAATGTAGGAAACAATATTTCATTAAAATACCATAATAGTAAAAGAATATATTAATGAAACACCATGAATTCCTAGAGAATCAGGGTCTAAAAACTGAAATTCAAAATGGTTTTTGAATGCCACGTTAAAACACTCAGTAATCATTGAAAATAATGGAATATTAAACTAATTCACCAAAAAGTACTGAATTTTCTCGATGTAACACTTTAAAGGCTTAGATAACAATTGACGAATAACTTAAAAATCCCAAGAAATCTTGAATTTTCTAACGTAGCTCATCGTATTCCTTTAAAAACCATGGATTGTTTTTTAATTAAACCCGAAAACTCTTGAATGTCTTGGTTTTAAAATCAGTTAAAATTGAAAAATTTGGGAATTTACAACTTTTTCATGTAAAAATTCATTGAATTTCTAGATGAAGCACTTAATATTCCATGGATTGTTTTCTAATTAATCCCAAAAACTCTTGAATGTCTTAGTTTTACAATTAGTTAAAATTGAAAATTTAGGAATTTAGAACTTATACACACAAAAAAATCATTGAATTTCTAGATGAAGCACTCTATATTCTATGGGAATATTTGAGGAATAACTTAAAAACCCCAAGAAATCTTGAATTTTCTAACATAGCACATCGTATGCCTTTAGAAACCATGGAATGTATTGTAATTAATCCAAAAAACTCTTGAATGTCTTGGTTTTACAATCAGTTAAAATTGAAAATTTTGGAATTTAGATCTTATTCATCTAAAAATTCATTGAATTTCTAGATGAAGCACTTAATATTCCCATTAAATTTTATATTTATTGACGTAGTCCATAGTATTCCTTGTAATACATGGAATTTAATCTTAATAAACACACAAACTCTTGAATTTCGTAATGTAGGAAACAATATTTCATTAAAATACCATAGTAGTAAAAGAATATATTAATGAAACACCATGAATTCCTGAAGAATCAGGGTCTAAAAACTGAAATTCAAAATGGTTTTTGAATGCCACGATAAAACACTCAGTAATCATTGAAAATAATGGAATATTAAACTAATTCACCAAAAAGTCCTGAATTTTCTGGATGTAACACTTTAAAGACTTTGATAACAATTGACCAATAACTTAGAAAAATCCGCAAGAAATCTTGAAATTTTCTACCGCGCTCATCGTATTCCTTTAATAACCATGGATTGTTTTCTATTAATCCCAAAAACTCTTGAATTTCTTGGTTTTACATCAGTTAAAATTGGAAAATTTTGGAATTTAGATCTTATTATCTAAAAACTCATTGATTTCTAGGATGACGCACTTATATTCCCATTAAAATTTTATATTATTGAACGTAGGCCATAGTATTCCTTGTAATTCATGGACTTTAATCTTAATAAACACACAAACTCTTGAATTTCGTAATGTAGGAAACAATCTTTCATTAAAATACCATAATAATAAAAGAATATATTAATGAAACACCATGAATTCCTAGAGAATCAGAGTCTAAAAACTGAAATTCATAATGTTTCTTGAATTCCACGATAAAACAATCAGTAGATCATTGAAAATAATGGAATATTAAATAATTTCACCAAAAAGTCCTGAATTTTCTGGATGTAACACTTTAAAGGCTTAGATAACAATTGACGAATAACTTAAAAATCCCAAGAAATCTTGAATTTTCTAACGTAGCTCATCGTATTCCTTTAAAAACCATGGATTGTTTTTTAATTAATCCCAAAAACTCTTGAATGTCTTGGTTTTAAAATCAGTTAAAATTGAAAATTTTGGAATTTAGAACTTATTCATCTAAAAAAATCATTGAATTTTTAGATGAAGCACTTAATATTCCCATTAGTTTTATATTTATTGACGTAGTCCATAGTATTCCTTGTAATTCATGGAATTGAATCTTAATAAACACACAAACTCTTGAATTTCTTAATGTAGGAAACAATATTTCATTAAAATACCATAATAGTAAAAGAATATATTAATGAAACACCATGAATTCCTAGAGAATCAGGGTCTAAAAACTGAAATTCAAAATGGTTTTTGAATGCCACGTTAAAACACTCAGTAATCATTGAAAATAATGGAATATTAAACTAATTCACCAAAAAGTACTGAATTTTCTCGATGTAACACTTTAAAGGCTTAGATAACAATTGACGAATAACTTAAAAATCCCAAGAAATCTTGAATTTTCTAACGTAGCTCATCGTATTCCTTTAAAAACCATGGATTGTTTTTTAATTAAACCCGAAAACTCTTGAATGTCTTGGTTTTAAAATCAGTTAAAATTGAAAAATTTGGGAATTTACAACTTTTTCATGTAAAAATTCATTGAATTTCTAGATGAAGCACTTAATATTCCATGGATTGTTTTCTAATTAATCCCAAAAACTCTTGAATGTCTTAGTTTTACAATTAGTTAAAATTGAAAATTTAGGAATTTAGAACTTATACACACAAAAAAATCATTGAATTTCTAGATGAAGCACTCTATATTCTATGGGAATATTTGAGGAATAACTTAAAAACCCCAAGAAATCTTGAATTTTCTAACATAGCACATCGTATGCCTTTAGAAACCATGGAATGTATTGTAATTAATCCAAAAAACTCTTGAATGTCTTGGTTTTACAATCAGTTAAAATTGAAAATTTTGGAATTTAGATCTTATTCATCTAAAAATTCATTGAATTTCTAGATGAAGCACTTAATATTCCCATTAAATTTTATATTTATTGACGTAGTCCATAGTATTCCTTGTAATACATGGAATTTAATCTTAATAAACACACAAACTCTTGAATTTCGTAATGTAGGAAACAATATTTCATTAAAATACCATAGTAGTAAAAGAATATATTAATGAAACACCATGAATTCCTAGAGAATCAGGGTCTAAAAACTGAAATTCAAAATGGTTTTTGAATGCCACGTTAAAACACTCAGTAATCATTGAAAATAATGGAATATTAAACTAATTCACCAAAAAGTACTGAATTTTCTGGATGTAACACTTTAAAGGCTTAGATAACAATTGACGAATAACTTAAAAATCCCAAGAAATCTTGAATTTTCTAACGTAGCTCATCGTATTCCTTTAAAAACCATGGATTGTTTTTTAATTAATCCCAAAAACTCTTGAATGTCTTGGTTTTAAAATCAGTTAAAATTGAAAATTTGGAATTTAGAACTTATTCATCTAAAAAATCATTGAATTTTTAGATGAAGCACTTAATATTCCCATTATTTTTATATTTATTGACGTAGTCCATAGTATTCCTTGTAATTCATGGAATTGAATCTTAATAAACACACAAACTCTTGAATTTCTTAATGTAGGAAACAATATTTCATTAAAATACCATAATAGTAAAAGAATATATTAATGAAACACCATGAATTCCTAGAGAATCAGGGTCTAAAAACTGAAATTCAAAATGGTTTTTGAATGCCACGTTAAAACACTCAGTAATCATTGAAAATAATGGAATATTAAACTAATTCACCAAAAAGTACTGAATTTTCTCGATGTAACACTTTAAAGGCTTAGATAACAATTGACGAATAACTTAAAAATCCCAAGAAATCTTGAATTTTCTAACGTAGCTCATCGTATTCCTTTAAAAACCATGGATTGTTTTTTAATTAAACCCGAAAACTCTTGAATGTCTTGGTTTTAAAATCAGTTAAAATTGAAAAATTTGGGAATTTACAACTTTTTCATGTAAAAATTCATTGAATTTCTAGATGAAGCACTTAATATTCCATGGATTGTTTTCTAATTAATCCCAAAAACTCTTGAATGTCTTAGTTTTACAATTAGTTAAAATTGAAAATTTAGGAATTTAGAACTTATACACACAAAAAATCATTGAATTTCTAGATGAAGCACTCTATATTCTATGGGAATATTTGAGGAATAACTTAAAAACCCCAAGAAATCTTGAATTTTCTAACATAGCACATCGTATGCCTTTAGAAACCATGGAATGTATTGTAATTAATCCAAAAAACTCTTGAATGTCTTGGTTTTACAATCAGTTAAAATTGAAAATTTTGGAATTTAGATCTTATTCATCTAAAAATTCATTGAATTTCTAGATGAAGCACTTAATATTCCCATTAAATTTTATATTTATTGACGTAGTCCATAGTATTCCTTGTAATACATGGAATTTAATCTTAATAAACACACAAACTCTTGAATTTCGTAATGTAGGAAACAATATTTCATTAAAATACCATAGTAGTAAAAGAATATATTAATGAAACACCATGAATTCCTAGAGAATCAGGGTCTAAAAACTGAAATTCAAAATGGTTTTTGAATGCCACGTTAAAACACTCAGTAATCATTGAAAATAATGGAATATTAAACTAATTCACCAAAAAGTCCTGAATTTTCTGGATGTAACACTTTAAAGACTTTGATAACAATTGACGAATAACTTAAAAATCCCAAGAAATCTTGAATTTTCTAACGTAGCTCATCGTATTCCTTTAAAAACCATGGATTGTTTTCTAATTAATCCCAAAAACTCTTGAATGTCTTGGTTTTACAATCAGTTAAAATTGAAAATTTTGGAATTTAGATCTTATTTATCTAAAAAATCATTGAATTTCTAGATGAAGCACTTAATATTCCCATTAAATTTTATATTTATTGACGTAGGCCATAGTATTCCTTGTAATTCATGGACTTTAATCTTAATAAACACACAAACTCTTGAATTTCTTAATGTAGGAAACAATCTTTCATTAAAATACCATAATAATAAAAGAATATATTAATGAAACACCATGAATTCCTAGAGAATCAGAGTCTAAAAACTGAAATTCATAATGTTTCTTGAATTCCACGATAAAAACACTCAGTAATCTTTGAAAATAATGGAATATTAAATAATTTCACCAAAAAGTCCTGAATTTTCTGGATGTAACACTTTAAAGACTTTGATAACAATTGACGAATAACATAAAAATCCCAAGAAATCTTGAATTTTCTAACGAAGCATCATCGTATTCCTTAAAAACCATTGGATTGATTTCTAATTAAACCCAAAAACTCTTGAATTTCTTGGTTTTACAATCAGTTAAAATTGAAAATTTTGGAATTTAGAACTTATTCATCTAAAAAAATCATTGAATTTTTAGATGAAGCACTTAATATTCCCATTAATTTTATATTTATTGACGTAGTCCATAGTATTCCTTGTAATTCATGGAATTGAATCTTAATAAACACACAAACTCTTGAATTTCTTAATGTAGGAAACAATATTTCATTAAAATACCATAATAGTAAAAGAATATATTAATGAAACACCATGAATTCCTAGAGAATCAGGGTCTAAAACTGAAATTCAAAATGGTTTTTGAATGCCACGTTAAAACACTCAGTAATCATTGAAAATAATGGAATATTAAACTAATTCACCAAAAAGTACTGAATTTTCTCGATGTAACACTTTAAAGGCTTAGATAACAATTGACGAATAACTTAAAAATCCCAAGAAATCTTGAATTTTCTAACGTAGCTCATCGTATTCCTTTAAAAACCATGGATTGTTTTTTAATTAAACCCGAAAACTCTTGAATGTCTTGGTTTTAAAATCAGTTAAAATTGAAAAATTTGGGAATTTACAACTTTTTCATGTAAAAATTCATTGAATTTCTAGATGAAGCACTTAATATTCCATGGATTGTTTTCTAATTAATCCCAAAAACTCTTGAATGTCTTAGTTTTACAATTAGTTAAAATTGAAAATTTAGGAATTTAGAACTTATACACACAAAAAAATCATTGAATTTCTAGATGAAGCACTCTATATTCTATGGGAATATTTGAGGAATAACTTAAAAACCCCAAGAAATCTTGAATTTTCTAACATAGCACATCGTATGCCTTTAGAAACCATGGAATGTATTGTAATTAATCCAAAAAACTCTTGAATGTCTTGGTTTTACAATCAGTTAAAATTGAAAATTTTGGAATTTAGATCTTATTCATCTAAAAATTCATTGAATTTCTAGATGAAGCACTTAATATTCCCATTAAATTTTATATTTATTGACGTAGTCCATAGTATTCCTTGTAATACATGGAATTTAATCTTAATAAACACACAAACTCTTGAATTTCGTAATGTAGGAAACAATATTTCATTAAAATACCATAGTAGTAAAAGAATATATTAATGAAACACCATGAATTCCTGAAGAATCAGGGTCTAAAAACTGAAATTCAAAATGGTTTTGAATGCCACGATAAAACACTCAGTAATCATTGAAAATAATGGAATATTAAACTAATTCACCAAAAAGTCCTGAATTTTCTGGATGTAACACTTTAAAGACTTTGATAACAATTGACGAATAACTTAAAAATCCCAAGAAATCTTGAATTTTTTAACGAAGCATCATTGTATTCCTTAAAAAGCATTGGATTGATTCTAATTAACCCAAAAACTCTTGAATGTCTTGGTTTTACAATCAGTTAAAATTGAAAATTTTGGAATTTAGAACTTATTCATCTAAAAAATCATTGAATTTTTAGATGAAGCACTTAATATTCCCATTAATTTTTATATTTATTGACGTAGTCCATAGTATTCCTTGTAATTCATGGAATTGAATCTTAATAAACACACAAACTCTTGAATTTCTTAATGTAGGAAACAATATTTCATTAAAATACCATAATAGTAAAAGAATATATTAATGAAACACCATGAATTCCTAGAGAATCAGGGTCTAAAAACTGAAATTCAAAATGGTTTTTGAATGCCACGTTAAAACACTCAGTAATCATTGAAAATAATGGAATATTAAACTAATTCACCAAAAAGTACTGAATTTTCTCGATGTAACACTTTAAAGGCTTAGATAACAATTGACGAATAACTTAAAAATCCCAAGAAATCTTGAATTTTCTAACGTAGCTCATCGTATTCCTTTAAAAACCATGGATTGTTTTTTAATTAAACCCAAAAACTCTTGAATGTCTTGGTTTTAAAATCAGTTAAAATTGAAAAATTTGGGAATTTACAACTTTTTCATGTAAAAATTCATTGAATTTCTAGATGAAGCACTTAATATTCCATGGATTGTTTTCTAATTAATCCCAAAAACTCTTGAATGTCTTAGTTTTACAATTAGTTAAAATTGAAAATTTAGGAATTTAGAACTTATACACACAAAAAAATCATTGAATTTCTAGATGAAGCACTCTATATTCTATGGGAATATTTGAGGAATAACTTAAAAACCCCAAGAAATCTTGAATTTTCTAACATAGCACATCGTATGCCTTTAGAACCATGGAATGTATTTCTAATTAATCCCAAAAACTCTTGAATGTCTTGGTTTTACAATCAGTTAAAATTGAAAATTTTGGAATTTAGATCTTATTTATCTAAAAAATCATTGAATTTCTAGATGAAGCACTTAATATTCCCATTAAATTTTATATTTATTGACGTAGTCCATAGTATTCCTTGTAATTCATGGAATTTAATCTTAATAAACACACAAACTCTTGAATTTCGTAATGTAGGAAACAATATTTCATTAAAATACCATAATAGTAAAAGAATATATTAATGAAACACCATGAATTCCTAGAGAATCAGGGTCTAAAAACTGAAATTCAAAATGGTTTTTGAATGCCACGATAAAACACTCAGTAATCATTGAAAATAATGGAATATTAAACTAATTCACCAAAAAGTACTGAATTTTCTCGATGTAACACTTTAAAGGCTTAGATAACAATTGACGAATAACTTAAAAATCCCAAGAAATCTTGAATTTTCTAACGTAGCTCATCGTATTCCTTTAAAAACCATGGATTGTTTTTTAATTAAACCCAAAAACTCTTGAATGTCTTGGTTTAAAATCAGTTAAAATTGAAAATTTGGGAATTTACAACTTTTCATGTAAAATTCATTGAATTTCTAGATGAAGCACTTAATATTCCATGGATTGTTTTCTAATTAATCCCAAAAACTCTTGAATTTCTTAGTTTTACAATTAGTTAAAATTGAAAATTTAGGAATTTAGAACTTATACACACAAAAAATCATTGAATTTCTAGATGAAGCACTCTATATTCTATGGAATATTTGAGGAATAACTTAAAAACCCCAAGAAATCTTGAATTTTCTAACATAGCACATCGTATGCCTTTAGAAACCATGGAATGTATTGTAATTAATCCAAAAACTCTTGAATGTCTTGGTTTTACAATCAGTTAAAATTGAAAATTTTGGAATTTAGATCTTATTCATCTAAAAATTCAATGAATTTCTAGATGAAGCACTTACTTTTCCCATTAAATTTTATATTTATTGACGTAGTCCATAGTATTCCTTGTAATACATGAATTTAATCTTAATAAACACACAAACTCTTGAATTTCGTAATGTAGGAAACAATATTTCATTAAAATACCATAGTAGTAAAAGAATATATTAATGAAACACCATGAATTCCTGAAGAATCAGGGTCTAAAAACTGAAATTCAAAATGGTTTTTGAATGCCACGATAAAACACTCAGTAATCATTGAAAATAATGGAATATTAAACTAATTCACCAAAAAGTCCTGAATTTTCTGGATGTAACACTTTAAAGACTTTGATAACAATTGACAAATAACTTAAAAATCCCAAGAAATCTTGAATTTTCTAACGAGCTCATCGTATTCCTTTAATAACCATGGATTGTTTTCTAATTAATCCCAAAAACTCTTGAATGTCTTGGTTTTACAATCAGTTAAAATTGAAAATTTTGGAATTTAGATCTTATTTATCTAAAAAATCATTGAATTTCTAGATGAAGCACTTAATATTCCCATTAATTTTATATTTATTGACGTAGTCCATAGTATTCCTTGTAATTCATGGACTTGAATCTTAATAAACACACAAACTCTTGAATTTCGTAATGTAGGAAACAATCTTTCATTAAAATACCATAATAGTAAAAGAATATATTAATGAAACACCATGAATTCCTAGAGAATCAGGGTCTAAAAACTGAAATTCAAAATGGTTTTTGAATGCCACGTTAAAACACTCAGTAATCATTGAAAATAATGGAATATTAAACTAATTCACCAAAAAGTACTGAATTTTCTCGATGTAACACTTTAAAGGCTTAGATAACAATTGACGAATAACTTAAAAATCCCAAGAAATCTTGAATTTTCTAACGTAGCTCATCGTATTCCTTTAAAAACCATGGATTGTTTTTTAATTAAACCCGAAAACTCTTGAATGTCTTGGTTTTAAAATCAGTTAAAATTGAAAAATTTGGGAATTTACAACTTTTTCATGTAAAAATTCATTGAATTTCTAGATGAAGCACTTAATATTCCATGGATTGTTTTCTAATTAATCCCAAAAACTCTTGAATGTCTTAGTTTTACAATTAGTTAAAATTGAAAATTTAGGAATTTAGAACTTATACACACAAAAAAATCATTGAATTTCTAGATGAAGCACTCTATATTCTATGGGAATATTTGAGGAATAACTTAAAAACCCCAAGAAATCTTGAATTTTCTAACATAGCACATCGTATGCCTTTAGAAACCATGGAATGTATTGTAATTAATCCAAAAAACTCTTGAATGTCTTGGTTTTACAATCAGTTAAAATTGAAAATTATGGAATTTAGATCTTATTCATCTAAAAATTCATTGAATTTCTAGATGAAGCACTTAATATTCCCATTACATTTTATATTTATTGACGTAGTCCATAGTATTCCTTGTAATACATGGAATTTAATCTTAATAAACACACAAACTCTTGAATTTCGTAATGTAGGAAACAATATTTCATTAAAATACCATAGTAGTAAAAGAATATATTAATGAAACACCATGAATTCCTGAAGAATCAGGGTCTAAAAACTGAAATTCAAAATGGTTTTTGAATGCCACGATAAAACACTCAGTAATCATTGAAAATAATGGAATATTAAACTAATTCACCAAAAAGTCCTGAATTTTCTGGATGTAACACTTTAAAGACTTTGATAACAATTGACAAATAACTTAAAAATCCCAAGAAATCTTGAATTTTCTAACGAGCTCATCGTATTCCTTTAATAACCATGGATTGTTTTCTAATTAATCCCAAAAACTCTTGAATGTCTTGGTTTTACAATCAGTTAAAATTGAAAATTTTGGAATTTAGATCTTATTTATCTAAAAAATCATTGAATTTTTAGATGAAACACTTAATATTCCCATTAATTTTTATATTTTTTGATGTAGTCCATAGTATTCCTTGTAATTCATGGAATTGAATCTTAATAAACACACAAACTCTTGAATTTCTTAATGTAGGAAACAATATTTCATTAAAATACCATAATAGTAAAAGAATATATTAATGAAACACCATGAATTCCTAGAGAATCAGGGTCTATAAACTGAAATTCAAAATGGTTTTTGAATGCCACGTTAAAACACTCAGTAATCATTGAAAATAATGGAATATTAAACTAATTCACCAAAAAGTACTGAATTTTCTCGATGTAACACTTTAAAGGCTTAGATAACAATTGACGAATAACTTAAAAATCCCAAGAAATCTTGAATTTTCTAACGTAGCTCATCGTATTCCTTTAAAAACCATGGATTGTTTTTTAATTAAACCCAAAAACTCTTGAATGTCTTGGTTTTAAAATCAGTTAAAATTGAAAATTTGGAATTTACAATCTTTTTCATGTAAAAATCATTGAATTTCTAGATGAAGCACTTAATATTCCATGGATTGTTTTCTAATTAATCCCAAAAACTCTTGAATGTCTTAGTTTTACAATTAGTTAAAATTGAAAATTTAGGAATTTAGAACTTATACACACAAAAAAATCATTGAATTTCTAGATGAAGCACTCTATATTCTATGGGAATATTTGAGGAATAACTTAAAAACCCCAAGAAATCTTGAATTTTCTAACATAGCACATCGTATTCCTTTAGAACCATGGATTGTATTTCTAATTAATCCCAAAAACTCTTGAATGTCTTGGTTTTACAATCAGTTAAAATTGAAAATTTTGGAATTTAGATCTTATTTATCTAAAAATCATTGAATTTCTAGATGAAGCACTTAATATTCCCATTAAATTTTATATTTATTGACGTAGGCCATAGTATTCCTTGTAATTTATGGACTTTAACCTTAATAAACACACAAACTCTTGAATTTCGTAATGTAGGAAACAATATTTCATTAAAATACCATAGTAGTAAAAGAATATATTAATGAAACACCATGAATTCCTGAAGAATCAGGGTCTAAAAACTGAAATTCAAAATGGTTTTTGAATGCCACGATAAAACACTCAGTAATCATTGAAAATAATGGAATATTAAACTAATTCACCAAAAAGTCCTGAATTTTCTGGATGTAACACTTTAAAGACTTTGATAACAATTGACAAATAACTTAAAAATCCCAAGAAATCTTGAATTTTCTAACGAGCTCATCGTATTCCTTTAATAACCATGGATTGTTTTCTAATTAATCCCAAAAACTCTTGAATGTCTTGGTTTTACAATCAGTTAAAATTGAAAATTTTGGAATTTAGATCTTATTTATCTAAAAAATCATTGAATTTCTAGATGAAGCACTTAATATTCCCATTAAATTTTATATTTATTGACGTAGGCCATAGTATTCCTTGTAATTTATGGACTTTAACCTTAATAAACACACAAACTCTTGAATTTCGTAATGTAGGAAACAATCTT
The DNA here is from genome assembly GCF_003676215.2 of Rhopalosiphum maidis. NCBI lineage: Eukaryota > Metazoa > Arthropoda > Insecta > Hemiptera > Aphididae > Rhopalosiphum > Rhopalosiphum maidis. The sequence continues at coordinate 56,185,484 of NC_040880.1, forward strand.
TCATTAAAATACCATAATAATAAAAGAATATATTAATGAAACACCATGAATTCCTAGAGAATCAGAGTCTAAAAACTGAAATTCATAATGTTTCTTGAATTCCACGATAAAAAAATCAGTGATCTTTGAAAATAATGGAATATTAAATAATTTCACCAAAAAGTCCTGAATTTTCTGGATGTAACACTTTAAAGACTTTGATAACAATTGACGAATAACATAAAAATCCCAAGAAATATCGAATTTTCTAACGTAGCTCATCGTATTCCTTTAAAAACCATGGATTGTTTTTTAATTAAACCCAAAAACTCTTGAATGTCTTGGTTTTAAAATCAGTTAAAATTGAAAAATTTGGGAATTTACAACTTTTTCATGTAAAAATTCATTGAATTTCTAGATGAAGCACTTAATATTCCCATTAATTTTTATATTTATTGACGTAGTCCATAGTATTCCTTGTAATTCATGGAATTGAATCTTAATAAACACACAAACTCTTGAGTTTCTTAATCTAGGAAACAATATTTCATTAAAATACCATAATAGTAAAAGAATATATTAATGAAACACCATGAATTCCTAGATAATCAGGGTCTAAAAACTGAAATTCAAAATGGTTTTTGAATGCCACGTTAAAACGCTCAGTAATCATTGAAAATAATGGAATATTAAACTAATTCACCAAAAAGTACTGAATTTTCTCGATGTAACACTTTAAAGGCTTAGATAACAATTGACGAATAACTTAAAAATCCCAAGAAATCTTGAATTTTCTAACGTAGCTCATCGTATTCCTTTAAAAATCATGGATTGTTTTTTAATTAAACCCGAAAACTCTTGAATGTCTTGGTTTTAAAATCAGTTAAAATTGAAAAATTTGGGAATTTACAACTTTTTCATGTAAAAATTCATTGAATTTCTAGATGAAGCACTTAATATTCCATGGATTGTTTTCTAATTAATCCCAAAAACTCTTGAATGTCTTAGTTTTACAATCAGTTAAAATTGAAAATTTAGGAATTTAGAACTTATACACACAAAAAAATCATTGAATTTCTTGATAAAGAACTATATATTCTATGGGAATATTTGAGGAATAACTTAAAAATCCCAAGAAATCTTGAATTTTCTACGTAGCACATCGTATTCCTTTAAAAACCATGGATTGTTTTTAATTAAACCCAAACTCTTGAATTCTTGGTTTTAAAATCAGTTAAAATTGAAATTTTGGAATTTAGATCTTATTTATCTAAAAATCATTGAATTTCTAGATGAAGCCTTATATTCCATGGATTTTTTCTAATTAATCCCAAAACTCTTGAATGTCTTGGTTTTACAATCAGTTAAAATTGAAAATTTTGGAATTTAGCTTATTCATCTAAAAATCATTGAATTTCTAGATGAAGCACTTAATATTCCCATTAAATTTTATATTTATTGACGTAGTCCATAGTATTCCTTGTAATTCATGGAATTTAATCTTAATAACACACAAACTCTTGAATTTCTTAATGTAGGAAACAATATTTCATTAAAATACCATAATAGTAAAAGAATATATTAATGAAACACCATGAATTCCTAGAGAATCAGAGTCAAAAACTGAAATTCATAATGTTTCTTGAATTCCACGAAAAAACACTCACTAATCATTGAAAATAATGGAATATTAAATAATTTCACCAAAAAGTCCTGAATTTTCTGGATGTAACACTTTAAAGGCTTAGATAACAATTGACGAATAACTTAAAAATCCCAAGAAATCTTGAATTTTCTAACGTAGCTCATCGTATTCCTTTAAAAACCATGGATTGTTTTTTAATTAAACCCAAAAACTCTTGAATGTCTTGGTTTTAAAATCAGTTAAAATTGAAAATTTTGGAATTTAGATCTTATTTATCTAAAAAATCATTGAATTTCTAGATGAAGCACTTAATATTCCATGGATTGTTTTCTAATTAATCCCAAAAACTCTTGAATGTCTTAGTTTTACAATTAGTTAAAATTGAAAATTTAGGAATTTAGAACTTATACACACAAAAAAATCATTGAATTTCTAGATGAAGCACTCTATATTCTATGGGAATATTTGAGGAATAACTTAAAAACCCCAAGAAATCTTGAATTTTCTAACATAGCTCATCGTATTCCTTTAATAACCATGGATTGTTTTCTAATTAATCCCAAAAACTCTTGAATGTCTTGGTTTTACAATCAGTTAAATTGAAAATTTTGGAATTTAGATCTTATTTATCTAAAAATCATTGAATTCTAGATGAAGCACTTAATATTCCCATTAAATTTTATATTATTGACGTAGTCCATAGTATTCCTTGTAATTTATGGACTTTAATCTTAATAAACACACAAACTCTTGAATTTCGTAATGTAGGAAACAATATTTCATTAAATACCATAGTCGTAAAAGAATATATTAATGAAACACCATGAATTCCTGAAGAATCAGGGTCTAAAAACTGAAATTCAAAATGGTTTTGAATGCCACGATAAAACACTCAGTAATCATTGAAAATAATGGAATATTAAACTAATCACCAAAAAGTCCTGAATTTTCTGGATGTAACACTTTAAAGACTTTGATAACAATTGACAAATAACTTAAAAATCCCAAGAAATCTTGAATTTTCTAACGAGCTCATCGTATTCCTTTAATAACCATGGATTGTTTTCTAATTAATCCCAAAAACTCTTGAATGTCTTGGTTTTACAATCAGTTAAAATTGAAAATTTTGGAATTTAGATCTTATTTATCTAAAAAATCATTGAATTTCTAGATGAAGCACTTAATATTCCCATTAAATTTTATATTTATTGACGTAGGCCATAGTATTCCTTGTAATTTATGGACTTTAACCTTAATAAACACACAAACTCTTGAATTTCGTAATGTAGGAAACAATCTTTCATTAAAATACCATAATAATAAAAGAATATATTAATGAAACACCATGAATTCATAGAGAATCAGAGTCTAAAAACTGAAATTCATAATGTTTCTTGAATTCCACGATAAAAAAATCAGTGATCTTTGAAAATAATGGAATATTAAATAATTTCACCAAAAAGTCCTGAATTTTCTGGATGTAACACTTTAAAGACTTTGATAACAATTGACGAATAACATAAAAATCCCAAGAAATATCGAATTTTCTAACGTAGCTCATCGTATTCCTTTAAAAACCATGGATTGTTTTTTAATTAAACCCAAAAACTCTTGAATGTCTTGGTTTTAAAATCAGTTAAAATTGAAAAATTTGGGAATTTACAACTTTTTCATGTAAAAATTCATTGAATTTCTAGATGAAGCACTTAATATTCCCATTAATTTTTATATTTATTGACGTAGTCCATAGTATTCCTTGTAATTCATGGAATTGAATCTTAATAAACACACAAACTCTTGAATTTCGTAATGTAGGAAACAATATTTCATTAAAATACCATAGTAGTAAAAGAATATATTAATGAAACACCATGAATTCCTGAAGAATCAGGGTCTAAAAACTGAAATTCAAAATGGTTTTTGAATGCCACGTTAAAACACTCAGTAATCATTGAAAATAATGGAATATTAAACTAATTCACCAAAAAGTACTGAATTTTCTCGATGTAACACTTTAAAGGCTTAGATAACAATTGACGAATAACTTAAAAATCCCAAGAAATCTTGAATTTTCTAACGTAGCTCATGGTATTCCTTTAAAAATCATGGATTGTTTTTTAATTAAACCCGAAAACTCTTGAATGTCTTGGTTTTAAAATCAGTTAAAATTGAAAAATTTGGGAATTTACAACTTTTTCATGTAAAAATTCATTGAATTTCTAGATGAAGCACTTAATATTCCATGGATTGTTTTCTAATTAATCCCAAAAACTCTTGAATGTCTTAGTTTTACAATTAGTTAAAATTGAAAATTTAGGAATTTAGAACTTATACACACAAAAAAATCATTGAATTTCTAGATGAAGCACTCTATATTCTATGGGAATATTTGAGGAATAACTTAAAAACCCCAAGAAATCTTGAATTTTCTAACATAGCACATCGTATGCCTTTAGAAACCATGGAATGTATTGTAATTAATCCAAAAAACTCTTGAATGTCTTGGTTTTACAATCAGTTAAAATTGAAAATTTTGGAATTTAGATCTTATTTATCTAAAAAATCATTGAATTTCTAGATGAAGCACTTAATTCCATGGATTGTTTTTCTAATTAATCCCAAAAACTCTTGAATTTCTTAGTTTTACATTAGTTAAAATTGAAAATTAGGAATTTAGAACTTATACACCAAAAAATCATTGAATTTCTAGATGAAGCACTCTATATTCTATGGGAATATTTGAGGAATAACTTAAAAATCCCAAGAAATCTTGAATTTTCTAACGTAGCTCATCGTATTCCTTTAAAACCATGGATTGTTTTTAATTAATCCCAAAAACTCTTGAATGTCTTGGTTTTACAATCAGTTAAAATTGAAAATTTTGGAATTTAGAACTTATTCATCTAAAAAATCATTGAATTTCTAGATGAAGCACTTAATATTCCCATTAAATTTTATATTTATTGACGTAGGCCATAGTATTCCTTGTAATTTATGGACTTTAACCTTAATAAACACACAAACTCTTGAATTTCGTAATGTAGGAAACAATCTTTCATTAATATACCATAATAATAAAAGAATATATTAATGAAACACCATGAATTCCTAGAGAATCAGAGTCAAAAACTGAAATTCATAATGTTTCTTGAATTCCACGAAAAAACACTCACTAATCATTGAAAATAATGGAATATTAAATAATTTCACCAAAAAGTCCTGAATTTTCTGGATGTAACACTTTAAAGGCTTAGATAACAATTGACGAATAACTTAAAAATCCCAAGAAATCTTGAATTTTCTAACGTAGCTCATCGTATTCCTTTAAAAACCATGGATTGTTTTTTAATTAAACCCAAAAACTCTTGAATGTCTTGGTTTTAAAATCAGTTAAAATTGAAAAATTTGGGAATTTACAACTTTTTCATGTAAAAATTCATTGAATTTCTAGATGAAGCACTTAATATTCCATGGATTGTTTTCTAATTAATCCCAAAAACTCTTGAATTTCTTAGTTTTACAATTAGTTAAAATTGAAAATTTAGGAATTTAGAACTTATACACACAAAAAAATCATTGAATTTCTAGATGAAGCACTCTATATTCTATGGGAATATTTGAGGAATAACTTAAAAACCCCAAGAAATCTTGAATTTTCTAACATAGCACATCGTATGCCTTTAGAAACCATGGAATGTATTGTAATTAATCCAAAAAACTCTTGAATGTCTTGGTTTTACAATCAGTTAAAATTGAAAATTTTGGAATTTAGATCTTATTCATCTAAAAATTCAATGAATTTCTAGATGAAGCACTTACTTTTCCCATTAAATTTTATATTTATTGACGTAGTCCATAGTATTCCTTGTAATACATGGAATTTAATCTTAATAAACACACAAACTCTTGAATTTCGTAATGTAGGAAACAATATTTCATTAAAATACCATAGTAGTAAAAGAATATATTAATGAAACACCATGAATTCCTGAAGAATCAGGGTCTAAAAACTGAAATTCAAAATGGTTTTTGAATGCCACGATAAAACACTCAGTAATCATTGAAAATAATGGAATATTAAACTAATTCACCAAAAAGTCCTGAATTTTCTGGATGTAACACTTTAAAGACTTTGATAACAATTGACAAATAACTTAAAAATCCCAAGAAATCTTGAATTTTCTAACGAGCTCATCGTATTCCTTTAATAACCATGGATTGTTTTCTAATTAATCCCAAAAACTCTTGAATGTCTTGGTTTTACAATCAGTTAAAATTGAAAATTTTGGAATTTAGATCTTATTTATCTAAAAAATCATTGAATTTCTAGATGAAGCACTTAATATTCCCATTAAATTTTATATTTATTGACGTAGGCCATAGTATTCCTTGTAATTTATGGACTTTAATCTTAATAAACACACAAACTCTTGAATTTCGTAATGTAGGAAACAATCTTTCATTAAAATACCATAATAATAAAAGAATATATTAATGAAACACCATGAATTCCTAGATAATCAGGGTCTAAAAACTGAAATTCAAAATGGTTTTTGAATGCCACGTTAAAACGCTCAGTAATCATTGAAAATAATGGAATATTAAACTAATTCACCAAAAAGTACTGAATTTTCTCGATGTAACACTTTAAAGGCTTAGATAACAATTGACGAATAACTTAAAAATCCCAAGAAATCTTGAATTTTCTAACGTAGCTCATCGTATTCCTTTAAAAATCATGGATTGTTTTTTAATTAAACCCGAAAACTCTTGAATGTCTTGGTTTTAAAATCAGTTAAAATTGAAAAATTTGGGAATTTACAACTTTTTCATGTAAAAATTCATTGAATTTCTAGATGAAGCACTTAATATTCCATGGATTGTTTTCTAATTAATCCCAAAAACTCTTGAATGTCTTAGTTTTACAATTAGTTAAAATTGAAAATTTAGGAATTTAGAACTTATACACACAAAAAAATCATTGAATTTCTAGATGAAGCACTCTATATTCTATGGGAATATTTGAGGAATAACTTAAAAACCCCAAGAAATCTTGAATTTTCTAACATAGCACATCGTATGCCTTTAGAAACCATGGAATGTATTGTAATTAATCCAAAAAACTCTTGAATGTCTTGGTTTTACAATCAGTTAAAATTGAAAATTTTGGAATTTAGATCTTCTTCATCTAAAAATTCATTGAATTTCTAGATGAAGCACTTAATATTCCCATTACATTTTATATTTATTGACGTAGTCCATAGTATTCCTTGTAATACATGGAATTTAATCTTAATAAACACACAAACTCTTGAATTTCGTAATGTAGGAAACAATATTTCATTAAAATACCATAGTAGTAAAAGAATATATTAATGAAACACCATGAATTCCTGAAGAATCAGGGTCTAAAAACTGAAATTCAAAATGGTTTTTGAATGCCACGATAAAACACTCAGTAATCATTGAAAATAATGGAATATTAAACTAATTCACCAAAAAGTCCTGAATTTTCTGGATGTAACACTTTAAAGACTTTGATAACAATTGACAAATAACTTAAAAATCCCAAGAAATCTTGAATTTTCTAACGAGCTCATCGTATTCCTTTAATAACCATGGATTGTTTTCTAATTAATCCCAAAAACTCTTGAATGTCTTGGTTTTACAATCAGTTAAAATTGAAAATTTTGGAATTTAGATCTTATTTATCTAAAAAATCATTGAATTTTTAGATGAAGCACTTAATATTCCCATTAATTTTATATTTTTTGACTGTAGTCCATAGTATTCCTTGTAATTCATGGAATTGAATCTTAATAAACACACAAACTCTTGAATTTCTTAATGTAGGAAACAATATTTCATTAAAATACCATAATAGTAAAAGAATATATTAATGAAACACCATGAATTCCTAGAGAATCAGGGTCTATAAACTGAAATTCAAAATGGTTTTTGAATGCCACGTTAAAACACTCAGTAATCATTGAAAATAATGGAATATTAAACTAATTCACCAAAAAGTACTGAATTTTCTCGATGTAACACTTTAAAGGCTTAGATAACAATTGACGAATAACTTAAAAATCCCAAGAAATCTTGAATTTTCTAACGTAGCTCATCGTATTCCTTTAAAAACCATGGATTGTTTTTTAATTAAACCCAAAAACTCTTGAATGTCTTGGTTTTAAAATCAGTTAAAATTGAAAATTTTGGAATTTAGGACTTATACACACAAAAAAATCATTGAATTTCTTGATAAAGAACTATATATTCTATGGGAATATTTGAGGAATAACTTAAAATCCCAAGAAATATTGAATTTTCTAACGTAGCTCATCGTATTCCTTTAAAAACCATGGATTGTTTTTAATTAATCCCCAAAACTCTTGAATGTCTTGGTTTTAAATCAGTTAAAATTGAAAATTTTGGAATTTAGATCTTATTTATCTAAAAAATCATTGAATTTCTAGATGAAGCACTTAATATTCCATGGATGTTTTCTAATTAATCACAAACTCTTGAATGTCTTAGTTTTACAATTAGTTAAAATTGAAAATTTAGGAATTTAGAACTTATACACACAAAAAATCATTGAATTTCTAGATGAAGCACTCTATATTCTATGGGAATATTTGAGGAATAACTTAAAAACCCAAGAATCTTGAATTTTCTAACATAGCTCATCGTATTCCTTTAATAACCATGGATTGTTTTCTAATTAATCCCAAAAACTCTTGAATGTCTTGGTTTTACAATCAGTTAAAATTGAAAATTTTGGAATTTAGATCTTATTTATCTAAAAAATCATTGAATTTCTAGATGAAGCACTTAATATTCCCATTAAATTTTATATTTATTGACGTAGGCCATAGTATTCCTTGTAATTTATGGACTTTAACCTTAATAAACACACAAACTCTTGAATTTCGTAATGTAGGAAACAATCTTTCATTAATATACCATAATAATAAAAGAATATATTAATGAAACACCATGAATTCCTGAAGAATCAGGGTCTAAAAACTGAAATTCAAAATGGTTTTTGAATGCCACGATAAAACACTCAGTAATCATTGAAAATAATGGAATATTAAACTAATTCACCAAAAAGTCCTGAATTTTCTGGATGTAACACTTTAAAGACTTTGATAACAATTGACAAATAACTTAAAAATCCCAAGAAATCTTGAATTTTCTAACGAGCTCATCGTATTCCTTTAAAAACCATGGATTGTTTTCTAATTAATCCCAAAAACTCTTGAATGTCTTGGTTTTACAATCAGTTAAAATTGAAAATTTTGGAATTTAGATCTTATTTATCTAAAAAATCATTGAATTTCTAGATGAAGCACTTAATATTCCCATTAAATTTTATATTTATTGACGTAGGCCATAGTATTCCTTGTAATTCATGGACTTTAATCTTAATAAACACACAAACTCTTGAATTTCGTAATGTAGGAAACAATCTTTCATTAAAATACCATAATAATAAAGAATATATTAATGAAACACCATGAATTCCTAGAGAATCAGGGTCTAAAAACTGAAATTCAAAATGGTTTTTGAATGCCACGTTAAAACACTCAGTAATCATTGAAAATAATGGAATATTAAACTAATTCACCAAAAAGTACTGAATTTTCTCGATGTAACACTTTAAAGGCTTAGATAACAATTGACGAATAACTTAAAAATCCCAAGAAATCTTGAATTTTCTAACGTAGCTCATCGTATTCCTTTAAAAACCATGGATTGTTTTTTAATTAAACCCGAAAACTCTTGAATGTCTTGGTTTTAAAATCAGTTAAAATTGAAAAATTTGGGAATTTACAACTTTTTCATGTAAAAATTCATTGAATTTCTAGATGAAGCACTTAATATTCCATGGATTGTTTTCTAATTAATCCCAAAAACTCTTGAATGTCTTAGTTTTACAATTAGTTAAAATTGAAAATTTAGGAATTTAGAACTTATACACACAAAAAATCATTGAATTTCTAGATGAAGCACTCTATATTCTATGGGAATATTTGAGGAATAACTTAAAAACCCAAGAAATCTTGAATTTTCTAACATAGCACATCGTATGCCTTTAGAAACCATGGAATGTATTATAATTAATCCAAAAAACTCTTGAATGTCTTGGTTTTACAATCAGTTAAAATTGAAAATTTTGGAATTTAGATCTTATTCATCTAAAAATTCATTGAATTTCTAGATGAAGCACTTACTATTACCATTAAATTTTATATTTATTGACGTAGTCCATAGTATTCCTTGTAATACATAGAATTTAATCTTAATAAACACACAAACTCTTGAATTTCGTAATGTAGGAAACAATATTTCATTAAAATACCATAGTAGTAAAGAATATATTAATGAAACACCATGAATTCCTGAAGAATCAGGGTCTAAAAACTGAAATTCAAAATGGTTTTTGAATGCCACGATAAAACACTCAGTAATCATTGAAAATAATGGAATATTAAACTAATTCACCAAAAAGTCCTGAATTTTCTGGATGTAACACTTTAAAGACTTTGATAACAATTGACAAATAACTTAAAAATCCCAAGAAATCTTGAATTTTCTAACGAGCTCATCGTATTCCTTTAAAAACCATGGATTGTTTTCTAATTAATCCCAAAAACTCTTGAATGTCTTGGTTTTACAATCAGTTAAAATTGAAAATTTTGGAATTTACAAATTATTTATCTAAAAAATCATTGAATTTCTAGATGAAGCACTTAATATTCCCATTAATTTTATATTTATTGACGTAGTCCATAGTATTCCTTGTAATTCATGGAATTGAATCTTAATAAACACACAAACTCTTGAATTTCTTAATGTAGGAAACAATACTTCATTAAAATACCATAATAGTAAAAGAATATATTAATGAAACTCCATGAATTCCTAGAGAATCAGGGTCTAAAAACTGAAATTCAAAATGGTTTTTGAATGCCACGATAAAACACTCACTAATCATTGAAAATAATGGAATATTAAACTAATTCACCAAAAAGTCCTGAATTTTCTGGATGAAACACTTTAAAGATTTTGATAATAATTGAAGAATTACTTAAAAATCCCAAGAAATCTTGAATTTTCTAACGTAGCTCATCGTATTCCTTTAAAAACCATGGAATGTTTTCTAATTAATCCCAAAAAATCTTGAATGTCTTCGTTTTACAATCAGTTAAAATTGAAAATTTAGGAATTTAGATCTTATTCATCTAAAAAATCATTGAATTTCTAGATGAAGCACTTAATATTCCCATTAAATTTTATATTTATTGGCGTAGTCCATAGTATTCCTTGTAATTCATGGAATTTAATCTTAATAAACACACAAACTCTTGAATTTCATAATGTAGGAAACAATCTTTCATTAAAATACCATAATAATAAAAGAATTTATTAATGAAACACCATGAATTCCTAGAGAATCAGAGTCTAAAAACTGAAATTCATAATGTTTCTTGAATTCCACGATAAAACAATCAGTGATCTTTGAAAATAATGGAATATTAACTAATTTCACCAAAAGTCCTGAATTTTCTGGATGTAACACTTTAAAGACTTTGATAACAATTGACGAATAACTTAAAAATCCCAAGAAATATTGAATTTTTTAAGACGAAGCTATTGTATTCCTTAAAAACCTTGAATGAATTCTAATTAAACCCAAAAAATCTTGATTTCTTGGTAAAATCATATATCTATGGGAATATTTGAGGAATACTTAAAAATCCAAGAATATTGAATTTTCTAACGTAGCTCATCGTATTCCTTTTAAACCATGGATTGTTTTCTAATTAATCCCAAAAACTCTTGAATGTCTTAGTTTTACAATCAGTTAAAATTGAAAATTTAGTAATTTAGAACTTATACACACAAAAAAAATCATTGAATTTCTAGATGAAGCACTCTATATTCTATGGGAATATTTGAGGAATAACTTAAAAATCCCAAGAAATCTTGAATTTTCTAACGTAGCACATCGTATGCCTTTAGAAACCATGGAATGTATTCTAATTAATCCAAAAAACTCTTGAATGTCTTGGTTTTACAATCAGTTAAAATTGAAAATTTTGGAATTTAGATCTTATTCATCTAAAAATTCATTGAATTTCTAGATGAAGCACTTACTATTACCATTAAATTTTATATTTATTGACGTAGTCCATAGTATTCCTTGTAATACATAGAATTTAATCTTAATAAACACACAAACTCTTGAATTTCGTAATGTAGGAAACAATATTTCATTAAAATACCATAGTAGTAAAAGAATATATTAATGAAACACCATGAATTCCTGAAGAATCAGGGTCTAAAAACTGAAATTCAAAATGGTTTTTGAATGCCACGATAAAACACTCAGTAATCATTGAAAATAATGGAATATTAAACTAATTCACCAAAAAGTCCTGAATTTTCTGGATGTAACACTTTAAAGACTTTGATAACAATTGACAAATAACTTAAAAATCCCAAGAAATCTTGAATTTTCTAACGAGCTCATCGTATTCCTTTAAAACCATGGATTGTTTTCTAATTAATCCCAAAAACTCTTGAATGTCTTGGTTTTACAATCAGTTAAAATTGAAAATTTTGGAATTTACAAATTATTTATCTAAAAAATCATTGAATTTCTAGATGAAGCACTTAATATTCCCATTAAATTTTATATTTATTGACGTAGGCCATAGTATTCCTTGTAATTCATGGAATTTAATCTTAATAAACACACAAACTCTTGAATTTCTCAATGTAGGAATTATAATTCATTAAAATACCATAATAGTAAAAGAATATATTAATGAAACACCATGAATTCCTAGAGAATCAGGGTCTAAAAACTGAAATTCAAAATGGTTTTTGAATGCCACGATAAAACACTCACTAATCATTGAAAATAATGGAATATTAAACTAATTCACCAAAAAGTCCTGAATTTTCTGGATGTAACACTTTAAAGATTTGATAACAATTGACGAATAACTTAAAAATCCCAAGAAATCTTGAATTTTCTAACGTAGCTCATCGTATTCCTTTAAAAACCATGGAATGTTTTCTAATTAATCCCAAAAAATCTTGAATGTCTTCGTTTTACAATCAGTTAAAATTGAAAATTTAGGAATTTAGATCTTATTCATCTAAAAAATCATTGAATTTCTAGATGAAGCACTTAATATTCCCATTAAATTTTATATTTATTGGCGTAGTCCATAGTATTCCTTGTAATTCATGCAATTTAATCTTAATAAACACACAAACTCTTGAATTTCATAATGTAGGAAACAATCTTTCATTAAAATACCATAATAATAAAAGAATTTATTAATGAAACACCATGAATTCCTAGAGAATCAGAGTCTAAAAACTGAAATTCATAATGTTTCTTGAATTCCACGATAAAACAATCAGTGATCTTTGAAAATAATGGAATATTAAATAATTTCATCAAAAAGTCCAGAATTTTCTGGATGTAACACTTTAAAGACTTTGATAACAATTGACGAATAACATAAAAATCCCAAGAAATACTGAATTTTCTAACGTAGCTCATCGTATTCCTTTAAAAACCATGGATTGTTTTCTAATTAATCCCAAAAACTCTTGAATGTCTTGGTTTTAAAATCAGTTAAAATTGAAAATTTTGGAATTTAAATCTTATTTATCTAAAAAATCATTGAATTTCTAGATGAAGCACTTAATATTCCATGGATTGTTTTCTAATTAATCCCAAAAACTCTTGAATGTCTTAGTTTTACAATTAGTTAAAATTGAAAATTTAGGAATTTAGAACTTATACACACAAAAAAATCATTGAATTTCTAGATGAAGCACTCTATATTCTATGGGAATATTTGAGGAATAACTTAAAAACCCCAAGAAATCTTGAATTTTCTAACATAGCACATCGTATGCCTTTAGAAACCATGGAATGTATTTAATTAATCCAAAAAACTCTTGAATGTCTTGGTTTTACAATCAGTTAAAATTGAAAATTTTGGAATTTAGATCTTATTCATCTAAAAATTCATTGAATTTCTAGATGAAGCACTTACTATTACCATTAAATTTTATATTTATTGACGTAGTCCATAGTATTCCTTGTAATACATAGAATTTAATCTTAATAAACACACAAACTCTTGAATTTCGTAATGTAGGAAACAATATTTCATTAAAATACCATAGTAGTAAAAGAATATATTAATGAAACACCATGAATTCCTGAAGAATCAGGGTCTAAAAACTGAAATTCAAAATGGTTTTGAATGCCACGATAAAACACTCAGTAATCATTGAAAATAATGGAATATTAAACTAATTCACCAAAAAGTCCTGAATTTTCTGGATGTAACACTTTAAAGACTTTGATAACAATTGACAAATAACTTAAAAATCCCAAGAAATCTTGAATTTTCTAACGAGCTCATCGTATTCCTTTAAAAACCATGGATTGTTTTCTAATTAATCCCAAAAACTCTTGAATGTCTTGGTTTTACAATCAGTTAAAATTGAAAATTTTGGAATTTAGAACTTATTTATCTAAAAAATCATTGAATTTCTAGATGAAGCACTTAATATTCCCATTAAATTTTATATTTATTGACGTAGGCCATAGTATTCCTTGTAATTCATGGACTTTAATCTTAATAAAAACATAACACTTGAATGTCTTAATGTAGGAATTATAATTCTATAAAATACCATAATAGTAAAAGAATATATTAATGAAACTCCATGAATTCCTAGAGAATCAGGGTCTAAAAACTGAAATTCAAAATGGTTTTTGAATGCCACGTATAAAACACTCAGTAATCATTGAAAATAATGGAATATTAAACTAATTCACCAAAAAGTCCTGAATTTTCTGGATGAAACACTTTAAAGCTTTGATAATCAATTGAAGAATTACTTAAAAATCCCAAGAAATCTTGAATTTTCTAACGTAGCTCATCGTATTCCTTTAAAAACCATGGAATGTTTTCTAATTAATCCCAAAAACTCTTGAATGTCTTGGTTTTACAATCAGTTAAAATTGAAAATTTGGAATTTAGATCTTATTCATCTAAAAAATCATTGAATTTCTAGATGAAGCACTTAATATTCCCATTAAATTTTATATTTATTGGCGTAGTCCATAGTATTCCTTGTAATTCATGGAATTTAATCTTAATAAACACACAAACTCTTGAATTTCATAATGTAGGAAACAATCTTTCATTAAAATACCATAATAATAAAAGAATTTATTAATGAAACACCATGAATTCCTAGAGAATCAGAGTCTAAAAACTGAAATTCATAATGTTTCTTGAATTCCACGATAAAACAATCAGTGATCTTTGAAAATAATGGAATATTAAATAATTTCATCAAAAAGTCCAGAATTTTCTGGATGTAACACTTTAAAGACTTTGATAACAATTGACGAATAACATAAAAATCCCAAGAAATATCGAATTTTTTAAGACGAAGCATATTGTATTCCTAAAAAGCTTTGGAATGAATTCTAATTAAACCCAAAAACTCTTGAATTCTTGGTTTTACAATCAGTTAAAATTGAAAATTTAGGAATTTAGGACTTATAACACACAAAAAATCATTGAATTTCTTGATAAGAACTATAATTCTATGGGAATATTTGAGGAATAACTTAAAAATCCAAGAAATCTTGAATTTTCTAACGTAGCACATCGTATGCCTTTAAAACCATGAATGTATTCTAATTAATCCAAAAACTCTTGAATGTCTTGGTTTTACAATCAGTTAAAATTGAAAATTTTGGAATTTAGATCTTATTCATCTAAAAATTCATTGAATTTCTAGATGAAGCACTTAATATTCCCATTAAATTTTATATTTATTGACGTAGTCCATAGTATTCCTTGTAATCATGGAATTTAATCTTAATAAACACACAAACTCTTGAATTTCTTAATGTAGGAAACAATATTTCATTAAAATACCATAATAGTAAAAGAAAATATTCATGAAACATCCATGAATTCTATGAATCAGGGTCTAACAACCTGAAATTCAAAATGGTTTTTGAATGCCACGATTAAAACACACTCACAGTAATCATTGAAAATAATGGAATATTAACTAATTCACACAAAAAGTCCTGAATTTTCTTGATGTAACACTTTAAAAGTTTTTTGATAATAAATTGAAGATTACTTAAAATCCCAAGACTCTTGAATTTTCTACGTAGTCTCATCGTATTCCTTTAAAAACCTGGAATGTTTTCTATTAATCCATACACTCTTGAATGTCTTCGTGTTACAATCAGTTAAAATTGAAATTTAGGATTTAAATCTTATACATCTACAGAGGAAATCATTGAATTCTAGGATGAAGCACGTAATATTCCCATTAATTTTATATTTATTGGATCGTAGTCCATAGTATCCTTGTAACTTCATGGAATTTTAATCTTAATAAAACACACAAACCTCTTGAATTTCATTAATGTAGGAAACAATCTTTCATTAAAATACCATAATAATAAAAGAATTTATTAATGAAACACCATGAATTCCTAGAGAATCAGAGTCTAAAAACTGAAATTCATAATGTTTCTTGAATTCCACGATAAAACAATCAGTAATCTTTGAAAATAATGGAATATTAAATAATTTCATCAAAAGGTCCAGAATTTTCTGGATGTAACACTTTAAAGACTTTGATAACAATTGACGAATTACTTAAAAATCCCAAGAAATCTTGAATTTTCTAACGTAGCTCATCGTATTCCTTTAAAAACCATGGAATGTTTTCTAATTAATCCCAAAAACTCTTGAATGTCTTCGTTTTACAATCAGTTAAAATTGAAAATTTAGGAATTTAGAACTTATTACACTAAAGAAATCATTGAATTTCTAGTTGAAGCACTTAATATTCCCATTAATTTTATATTTATTGACGTAGTCCATAGTATTCCTTGTAATTCATGGAATTGAATCTTAATAAACACACAAACTCTTGAATTTCTTAATGTAGGAAACAATATTTCATTAAAATACCATAGTAGAAAAGAATATATTAATGAAACACCATGAATTCCTGAAGAATCAGGGTCTAAAAACTGAAATTCAAAATGGTTTTTGAATGCCACGATAAAACACTCAGTAATCATTGAAAATAATGGAATATTAAACTAATTCACCAAAAAGTCCTGAATTTTCTGGATGTAACACTTTAAAGACTTTGATAACAATTGACGAATAACTTAAAATCCCAAGAAATCTTGAATTTTCTAACGTAGCTCATCGTATTCCTTTAAAAACCATGGATTGTTTTCTAATTAATCCCAAAAACTCTTGAATGTCTTGGTTTTACAATCAGTTAAAATTGAAAATTTGGAATTTAGATCTTATTTATCTAAAAATCATTGAATTTCTAGATGAAGCACTTAATATTCCCATTAAATTTTATATTTATTGACGTAGGCCATAGTATTCCTTGTAATTCATGGACTATAATCTTAATAAACACACAAACTCTTGAATTTCATAATGTAGGAAACAATCTTTCATTAAAATACCATAATAATAAAAGAATATATTAATGAAACACCATGAATTCCTAGAGAATCAGAGTCTAAAAACTGAAATTCATAATGTTTCTTGAATTCCACGATAAAACACTCAGTAATCAATGAAAATAATGGAATATTAAACTAATTCACCAAAAAGTACTGAATTTTCGCGATGTAACAATTTAAAGGCTTAGATAACAATTGACGAATAACTTAAAAATCCCAAGAAATCTTGAATTTTCTAACGTAGCTCATCGTATTCCTTTAAAAACCATGGATTGTTTTTTAATTAAACCCGAAAACTCTTGAATGTCTTGGTTTTAAAATCAGTTAAAATTGAAAAATTTGGGAATTTACAACTTTTTCATGTAAAAATTCATTGAATTTCTAGATGAAGCACTTAATATTCCATGGATTGTTTTCTAATTAATCCCAAAAACTCTTGAATGTCTTAGTTTTACAATTAGTTAAAATTGAAAATTTAGGAATTTAGAACTTATACACACAAAAAAATCATTGAATTTCTAGATGAAGCACTCTATATTCTATGGGAATATTTGAGGAATAACTTAAAAACCACAAGAAATCTTGAATTTTCTAACATAGCACATCGTATGCCTTTAGAAACCATGGAATGTATTGTAATTAATCCAAAAAACTCTTGAATGTCTTGGTTTTACAATCAGTAAAAATTGAAAATTTTGGAATTTAGATCTTATTCATCTAAAAATTCATTGAATTTCTAGATGAAGAACTTAATATTCCCATTAAATTTTATATTTATTGACGTAGTCCATAGTATTCCTTGTAATACATGGAATTTAATATTAATAAACACACAAACTCTTGAATTTCGTAATGTAGGAAACAATATTTCATTAAAATACCATAGTAGTAAAAGAATATATTAATGAAACACCATGAATTCCTGAAGAATCAGGGTCTAAAAACTGAAATTCAAAATGGATTTTGAATGCCACGATAAAACACTCAGTAATCATTGAAAATAATGGAATATTAAACTAATTCACCAAAAAGTCCTGAATTTTCTGGATGTAACACTTTAAAGACTTTGATAACAATTGACAAATAACTTAAAAATCCCAAGAAATCTTGAATTTTCTAACGAGCTCATCGTATTCCTTTAAAAACCATGGATTGTTTTCTAATTAATCCCAAAAACTCTTGAATGTCTTGGTTTTACAATCAGTTAAAATTGAAAATTTTGGAATTTAGATCTTATTTATCTAAAAAATCATTGAATTTCTAGATGAAGCACTTAATATTCCCATTAAATTTTATATTTATTGACGTAGGCCATAGTATTCCTTGTAATTCATGGACTTTAATCTTAATAAACACACAAACTCTTGAATTTCATAATGTAGGAAACAATCTTTCATTAAAATACCATAATAATAAAAGAATATATTAATGAAACACCATGAATTCCTAGAGAATCAGAGTCTAAAAACTGAAATTCATAATGTTTCTTGTATTCCACGATAAAACAATCAGTGATCTTTGAAAATAATGGAATATTAAATAATTTCACCAAAAAGTCCTGAATTTTCTGGATGTAACACTTTAAAGGCTTAGATAACAATTGACGAATAACTTAAAAATCCCAAGAAATCTTGAATTTTCTAACGTAGCTCATCGTATTCCTTTAAAAACCATGGATTGTTCTTTAATTAAACCCAAAAACTCTTGAATGTCTTGGTTTTAAAATCAGTTAAAATTGAAAAATTTGGGAATTTACAACTTTTTCATGTTAAAATTCATTGAATTTCTAGATGAAGCACTTAATATTCCATGGATTGTTTTCTAATTAATCCCAAAAACTCTTGAATGTCTTAGTTTTACAATTAGTTAAAATTGAAAATTTAGGAATTTAGAACTTATACACACAAAAAAATCATTGAATTTCTAGATGAAGCACTCTATATTCTATGGGAATATTTGAGGAATAACTTAAAAACCCCAAGAAATCTTGAATTTTCTAACATAGCACATCGTATGCCTTTAGAAACCATGGAATGTATTGTAATTAATCCAAAAAACTCTTGAATGTCTTGGTTTTACAATCAGATAAAATTGAAAATTTTGGAATTTAGATCTTATTCATCTAAAAATTCATTGAATTTCTAGATGAAGCACATAATATTCCCATTAAATTTTATATTTATTGACGTAGTCCATAGTATTCCTTGTAATACATGGAATTTAATATTAATAAACACACAAACTCTTGAATTTCGTAATGTAGGAAACAATATTTCATTAAAATACCATAGTAGTAAAAGAATATATTAATGAAACACCATGAATTCCTGAAGAATCAGGGTCTAAAAACTGAAATTCAAAATGGATTTTGAATGCCACGATAAAACACTCAGTAATCATTGAAAATAATGGAATATTAAACTAATTCACCAAAAAGTCCTGAATTTTCTGGATGTAACACTTTAAAGACTTTGATAACAATTGACAAATAACTTAAAAATCCCAAGAAATCTTGAATTTTCTAACGAGCTCATCGTATTCCTTTAAAAACCATGGATTGTTTTCTAATTAATCCCAAAAACTCTTGTATGTCTTGGTTTTACAATCAGTTAGAATTGAAAATTTTGGAATTTAGATCTTATTTATCTAAAAAATCATTGAATTTCTAGATGAAGCACTTAATATTCCATGGATTGTTTTCTAATTAATCCCAAAAACTCTTGAATGTCTTAGTTTTACAATTAGTTAAAATTGAAAATTTAGGAATTTAGAACTTATACACACAAAAAAATCATTGAATTTCTAGATGAAGCACTCTATATTCTATGGGAATATTTGAGGAATAACTTAAAAACCCCAAGAAATCTTGAATTTTCTAACATAGCACATCGTATGCCTTTAGAAACCATGGAATGTATTGTAATTAATCCAAAAAACTCTTGAATGTCTTGGTTTTACAATCAGATTAAAATTGAAAATTTTGGAATTTAGATCTTATTCATCTAAAAATTCATTGAATTTCTAGATGAAGCACTTAATATTCCCATTAAATTTTATATTTATTGACGTAGTCCATAGTATTCCTTGTAATACATGGAATTTAATATTAATAAACACACAAACTCTTGAATTTCGTAATGTAGGAAACAATATTTCATTAAAATACCATAGTAGTAAAGAATATATTAATGAAACACCATGAATTCCTGAAGAATCAGGGTCTAAAAACTGAAATTCAAAATGGATTTTGAATGCCACGATAAAACACTCAGTAATCATTGAAAATAATGGAATATTAAACTAATTCACCAAAAAGTCCTGAATTTTCTGGATGTAACACTTTAAAGACTTTGATAACAATTGACAAATAACTTAAAAATCCCAAGAAATCTTGAATTTTCTAACGAGCTCATCGTATTCCTTTAAAAACCATGGATTGTTTTCTAATTAATCCCAAAAACTCTTGTATGTCTTGGTTTTACAATCAGTTAGAATTGAAAATTTTGGAATTTAGATCTTATTTATCTAAAAAATCATTGAATTTCTAGATGAAGCACTTAATATTCCATGGATTGTTTTCTAATTAATCCCAAAAACTTGAATGTCTTAGTTTTACAATTAGTTAAAATTGAAAATTTAGGAATTTAGAACTTATACACACAAAAAAATCATTGAATTTCTAGATGAAGCACTCTATATTCTATGGGAATATTTGAGGAATAACTTAAAAACCCCAAGAAATCTTGAATTTTCTAACATAGCACATCGTATGCCTTTAGAAACCATGGAATGTATTGTAATTAATCCAAAAAACTCTTGAATGTCTTGGTTTTACAATCAGTTAAAATTGAAAATTTTGGAATTTAGATCTTATTCATCTAAAAATCATTGAATTTCTAGATGAAGCACTTAATATTCCCATTAAATTTTATATTTATTGACGTAGTCCATAGTATTCCTTGTAATACATGGAATTTAATCTTAATAAACACACAAACTCTTGAATTTCGTAATGTAGGAAACAATATTTCATTAAAATACCATAGTAGTAAAAGAATATATTAATGAAACACCATGAATTCCTGAAGAATCAGGGTCTAAAAACTGAAATTCAAAATGGATTTTGAATGCCACGATAAAACACTCAGTAATCATTGAAAATAATGGAATATTAAACTAATTCACCAAAAAGTCCTGAATTTTCTGGATGTAACACTTTAAAGACTTTGATAACAATTGACAAATAACTTAAAAATCCCAAGAAATCTTGAATTTTCTAACGAGCTCATCGTATTCCTTTAAAAACCATGGATGTTTCTAATTAATCCCAAAAACTCTTGTATGTCTTGGTTTTACAATCAGTTAGAATTGAAAATTTTGGAATTTAGATCTTATTTATCTAAAAAATCATTGAATTTCTAGATGAAGCACTTAATATTCCATGGATTGTTTTCTAATTAATCCCAAAAACTCTTGAATGTCTTAGTTTTACAATTAGTTAAAATTGAAAATTTAGGAATTTAGAACTTATACACACAAAAAATCATTGAATTTCTAGATGAAGCACTCTATATTCTATGGGAATATTTGAGGAATAACTTAAAAACCCCAAGAAATCTTGAATTTTCTAACATAGCACATCGTATGCCTTTAGAAACCATGGAATGTATTGTAATTAATCCAAAAAACTCTTGAATGTCTTGGTTTTACAATCAGTTAAAATTGAAAATTTTGGAATTTAGATCTTATTCATCTAAAAATTCATTGAATTTCTAGATGAAGAACTTAATATTCCCATTAAATTTTATATTTATTGACGTAGTCCATAGTATTCCTTGTAATACATGGAATTTAATATTAATAAACACACAAACTCTTGAATTTCGTAATGTAGGAAACAATATTTCATTAAAATACCATAGTAGTAAAAGAATATATTAATGAAACACCATGAATTCCTGAAGAATCAGGGTCTAAAAACTGAAATTCAAAATGGATTTTGAATGCCACGATAAAACACTCAGTAATCATTGAAAATAATGGAATATTAAACTAATTTACCAAAAAGTCCTGAATTTTCTGGATGTAACACTTTAAAGACTTTGATAACAATTGACAAATAACTTAAAAATCCCAAGAAATCTTGAATTTTCTAACGAGCTCATCGTATTCCTTTAAAAACCATGGATTGTTTTCTAATTAATCCCAAAAACTCTTGAATGTCTTGGTTTTACAATCAGTTAAAATTGAAAATTTTGGAATTTAGATCTTATTTATCTAAAAAATCATTGAATTTCTAGATGAAGCACTTAATATTCCCATTAAATTTTATATTTATTGACGTAGGCCATAGTATTCCTTGTAATTCATGGACTTTAATCTTAATAAACACACAAACTCTTGAATTTCATAATGTAGGAAACAATCTTTCATTAAAATACCATAATAATAAAAGAATATATTAATGAAACACCATGAATTCCTAGAGAATCAGAGTCTAAAAACTGAAATTCATAATGTTTCTTGAATTCCACGATAAAACAATCAGTGATCTTTGAAAATAATGGAATATTAAATAATTTCACCAAAAAGTCCTGAATTTTCTGGATGTAACACTTTAAAGGCTTAGATAACAATTGACGAATAACTTAAAAATCCCAAGAAATCTTGAATTTTCTAACGTAGCTCATCGTATTCCTTTAAAAACCATGGATTGTTCTTTAATTAAACCCAAAAACTCTTGAATGTCTTGGTTTTAAAATCAGTTAAAATTGAAAAATTTGGGAATTTACAACTTTTTCATGTAAAAATTCATTGAATTTCTAGATGAAGCACTTAATATTCCATGGATTGTTTTCTAATTAATCCCAAAAACTCTTGAATGTCTTAGTTTTACAATTAGTTAAAATTGAAAATTTAGGAATTTAGAACTTATACACACAAAAAAATCATTGAATTTCTAGATGAAGCACTCTATATTCTATGGGAATATTTGAGGAATAACTTAAAAACCCCAAGAAATCTTGAATTTTCTAACATAGCACATCGTATGCCTTTAGAAACCATGGAATGTATTGTAATTAATCCAAAAAACTCTTGAATGTCTTGGTTTTACAATCAGATAAAATTGAAAATTTTGGAATTTAGATCTTATTCATCTAAAAATTCATTGAATTTCTAGATGAAGCACTTAATATTCCCATTAAATTTTATATTTATTGACGTAGTCCATAGTATTCCTTGTAATACATGGAATTTAATATTAATAAACACACAAACTCTTGAATTTCGTAATGTAGGAAACAATATTTCATTAAAATACCATAGTAGTAAAAGAATATATTAATGAAACACCATGAATTCCTGAAGAATCAGGGTCTAAAAACTGAAATTCAAAATGGATTTTGAATGCCACGATAAAACACTCAGTAATCATTGAAAATAATGGAATATTAAACTAATTCACCAAAAAGTCCAGAATTTTCTGGATGTAACACTTTAAAGACTTTGATAACAATTGACAAATAACTTAAAAATCCCAAGAAATCTTGAATTTTCTAACGAGCTCATCGTATTCCTTTAAAAACCATGGATTGTTTTCTAATTAATCCCAAAAACTCTTGTATGTCTTGGTTTTACAATCAGTTAGAATTGAAAATTTTGGAATTTAGATCTTATTTATCTAAAAAATCATTGAATTTCTAGATGAAGCACTTAATATTCCATGGATTGTTTTCTAATTAATCCCAAAAACTCTTGAATGTCATAGTTTTACAATTAGTTAAAATTGAAAATTTAGGAATTTAGAACTTATACACACAAAAAAATCATTGAATTTCTAGATGAAGCACTCTATATTCTATGGGAATATTTGAGGAATAACTTAAAAACCCCAAGAAATCTTGAATTTTCTAACATAGCACATCGTATGCCTTTAGAAACCATGGAATGTATTGTAATTAATCCAAAAAACTCTTGAATGTCTTGGTTTTACAATCAGTTAAAATTGAAAATTTTGGAATTTAGATCTTATTCATCTAAAAATTCATTGAATTTCTAGATGAAGCACTTAATACTCCCATTAAATTTTATATTTATTGACGTAGTCCATAGTATTCCTTGTAATACATGGAATTTAATCTTAATAAACACACAAACTCTTGAATTTCGTAATGTAGGAAACAATATTTCATTAAAATACCATAGTAGTAAAAGAATATATTAATGAAACACCATGAATTCCTGAAGAATCAGGGTCTAAAAACTGAAATTCAAAATGGTTTTTGAATGCCACGTTAAAACACTCAGTAATCAATGAAAATAATGGAATATTAAACTAATTCACCAAAAAGTACTGAATTTTCGCGATGTAACAATTTAAAGGCTTAGATAACAATTGACGAATAACTTAAAAATCCCAAGAAATCTTGAATTTTCTAACGTAGCTCATCGTATTCCTTTAAAAACCATGGATTGTTCTTTAATTAAACCCAAAAACTCTTGAATGTCTTGGTTTTAAAATCAGTTAAAATTGAAAATTTTGGAATTTAGATCTTATTTATCTAAAAAATCATTAAATTTCTAGATGAAGCACTTAATATTCCCATTAAATTTTATATTTATTGACGTAGGCCATAGTATTCCTTGTAATTCATGGACTTTAATCTTAATAAAAACATAAACACTTGAATGTCTCAATGTAGGAATTATAATTCTATAAAAATACCATAATAGTAAAAGAATATATTAATGAAACTCCATGAATTCCTAGAGAATCAGGGTCTAAAAACTGAAATTCAAAATGGTTTTTGAATGCCACGATAAAACACTCACTAATCATTGAAAATAATGGAATATTAAACTAATTCACCAAAAAGTCCTGAATTTTCTGGATGAAACACTTTAAAGATTTTGATAATAATTGAAGAATTACTTAAAAATCCCAAGAAATCTTGAATTTCTAACGTAGCTCATCGTATTCCTTTAAAAACCATGGAATGTTTTCTAATTAATCCCAAAAACTCTTGAATGTCTTCGTTTTACAATCAGTTAAAATTGAAAATTTAGGAATTTAGAACTTATACACACAGAGAAATCATTGAATTTTTAGTTGAAGCACTTAATATTCCCATTAATTTTTATATTTTTTGACGTAGTCCATAGTATTCCTTGTAATTCATGGAATTGAATCTTAATAAACACACAAACTCTTGAATTTCTTAATGTAGGAAACAATATTTCATTAAAATACCATAGTAGTAAAAGAATATATTAATGAAACACAATGAATTCCTGAAGAATCAGGGTCTAAAAACTGAAATTCAAAATGGTTTTGAATGCCACGTTAAAACACTCAGTAATCATTGAAAATAATGGAATATTAGCTAATTCACCAAAAAGTACTGAATTTTCTCGATGTAACAATTTAAAGGCTTAGATAACCATTGACGAATAACTTAAAAATCCCAAGTAATCTTGAATTTTCTAACGTAGCTCATCGTATTCCTTTAAAAACCATGGATTGTTTTTTAATTAAACCCGAAAACTCTTGAGTGTCTTGGTTTTAAAATCAGTTAAAATTGAAAAATTTGGGAATTTAGATCTTATTTATCTAAAAAATCATTGAATTTCTAGATGAAGCACTTAATATTCCATGGATTGTTTTCTAATTAATCCCAAAAACACTTGAATGTCTTAGTTTTACAATTAGTTAAAATTGAAAATTTAGGAATTTAGAACTTATACACACAAAAAAATCATTGAATTTCTAGATGAAGCACTCTATATTCTATGGGAATATTTGAGGAATAACTTAAAAACCCCAAGAAATCTTGAATTTTCTAACATAGCACATCGTATGCCTTTAGAAACCATGGAATGTATTGTAATTAATCCAAAAAACTCTTGAATGTCTTGGTTTTACAATCAGTTAAAATTGAAAATTTTGGAATTTAGATCTTATTCATCTAAAAATTCATTGAATTTCTAGATGAAGAACTTAATATTCCCATTAAATTTTATATTTATTGACGTAGTCCATAGTATTCCTTGTAATACATGGAATTTAATATTAATTATCACACAAACTCTTGAATTTCGTAATGTAGGAAACAATATTTCATTAAATTACCATAGTAGTAAAAGAATATATTAATGAAACACCATGAATTCCTGAAGAATCAGGGTCTAAAAACTGAAATTCAAAATGGATTTTGAATGCCACGATAAAACACTCAGTAATCATTGAAAATAATGGAATATTAAACTAATTCACCAAAAAGTCCTGAATTTTCTGGATGTAACACTTTAAAGACTTTGATAACAATTGACAAATAACTTAAAAATCCCAAGAAATCTTGAATTTTCTAACGAGCTCATCGTATTCCTTTAAAAACCATGGATTGTTTTCTAATTAATCCCAAAAACTCTGTATGTCTTGGTTTTACAATCAGTTAGAATTGAAAATTTGGAATTTAGATCTTATTTATCTAAAAAATCATTGAATTTCTAGATGAAGCACTTAATATTCCATGGATTGTTTTCTAATTAATCCCAAAAACTCTTGAATGTCTTAGTTTTACAATTAGTTAAATTGAAAATTTAGGAATTAGAACTTATACACACAAAAAAATCATTGAATTTCTAGATGAAGCACTCTATATTCTATGGGAATATTTGAGGAATAACTTAAAAACCCCAAGAAATCTTGAATTTTCTAACATAGCACATCGTATGCCTTTAGAAACCATGGAATGTATTGTAATTAATCCAAAAAACTCTTGAATGTCTTGGTTTTACAATCAGTTAAAATTGAAAATTTTGGAATTTAGATCTTATTCATCTAAAAATTCATTGAATTTCTAGATGAAGAACTTAATATTCCCATTAAATTTTATATTTATTGACGTAGTCCATAGTATTCCTTGTAATACATGGAATTTAATATTAATAAACACACAAACTCTTGAATTTCGTAATGTAGGAAACAATATTTCATTAATATACCATAGTAGTAAAAGAATATATTAATGAAACACCATGAATTCCTGAAGAATCAGGGTCTAAAAACTGAAATTCAAAATGGATTTTGAAATGCCACGATTAAAACACTCAGTAATCATTGAAAATAATGGAATATTAAACTAATTCACCAAAAAGTCCTGAATTTTCTGGATGTAACACTTTAAAGACTTTGATAACAATTGACAAATAACTTAAAAATCCCAAGAAATCTTGAATTTTCTAACGAGCTCATCGTATTCCTTTAAAAACCATGGATTGTTTTCTAATTAATCCCAAAAACTCTTGTATGTCTTGGTTTTACAATCAGTTAGAATTGAAATTTTGGAATTTAGATCTTATTTATCTAAAAAATCATTGAATTTCTAGATGAAGCACTTAATATTCCATGGATTGTTTTCTAATTAATCCCAAAAACTCTTGAATGTCTTAGTTTACAATTAGTTAAAATTGAAAATTTAGGAATTTAGAACTTATACACACAAAAAAATCATTGAATTTCTAGATGAAGCACTCTATATTCTATGGGAATATTTGAGGATAACTTAAAAACCCCAAGAAATCTTGAATTTTCTAACATAGCACCTCGTATGCCTTTAGAAACCATGGAAATGTATTGTAATTAATCCAAAAACTCTTGAATGGTCCTTGGTTTTACAATCAGTTAAAATTGAAAAATTTGGAATTTAGATCTTATTCATCTAAAAATTCATTGATTTCTAGATGAAGAACTTAATATTCCATTAAATTTTATATTTATTGACGTAGTCCTAGTATTCCTTGTAATACATGGAATTTAATATTATAAACACACAAACTCTTGAATTCGTAATGTAGGAAACAATATTTCATTAAAATACCATAGTAGTAAAGAATATATTAATGAAACACCATGAATTCCTGAAGAATCAGGGTCTAAAACTGAAATTCAAAATGGATTTTGAATGCCACGATAAAACACTCAGTATCATTGAAAATATGGATATTAAACTAATTCACCAAAAAGTCCTGAATTTTCTGGATGTAACACTTAAAGAATTTGATAATAATGAAAATAACTAAAAATCCAAAAAATATCGAATTTTTGACGAACATTGTATTCCTTTAAAAACTTTGGATGAATTCTAATAAACCCAAAAACTCTTGAATTTTTGGGTTTTCAATCAGTTTAAAATTGAAAATTTTGGAATTTAGAATTTATCTCAAAAATCATGAATTTTAGATGAAGCACTTAATATTCCATAATTTTATATTTTTGACGTAGTCCATAGTATTCCTTGTAATTCATGGATTAATATTAATAAACACACAAACTCTTGAATTTTAATGTAGTAAACAAATCATTAAAATACCATAAAGTAAAGAATAATTAATGAAACACATGAATTCTGAGAATCAGGTCTAAAAACTGAAATTCAAATGTTTTGAAATGCACGTAAAAACTCAGTGATCTTTGAAAATAATGGAATATTAAATAATTTCACCAAAAAGTCCTGAATTTTCTGGATGTAACACTTTAAAGGCTTAGATAACAATTGACGAATAACTTAAAAATCCCAAGAAATCTTGAATTTTCTAACGTAGCTCATCGTATTCCTTTAAAACCATGGATTGTTTTTAATTAAACCCAAAAACTCTTGAATGTCTTGGTTTTAAAATCAGTTAAAATTGAAAAATTTGGAATTTACAACTTTTTCATGTAAAAATTCATTGAATTTCTAGATGAAGCACTTAATATTCCATGGATTGTTTTTCTAATTAATCCCAAAAACTCTTGAATGTCTTGGTTTTTA
>NC_040880.1:56214603-56263325 GCF_003676215.2 Rhopalosiphum maidis
CAAAATTTTCAATTTTAACTGATTGTAAAACCAAGAAATTCAAGAGTTTTTGGGATTAATTAGAAAACAATCCAGGTTTTTAAGGAATACGATAGTTACGTTAGAAAATTCGAGATTTCTTGGGATTTTTAAGTTATTCGTCAATTGTTATCAATCCTTTAAAGTGTTACATCCAGAAAATACAGTACTTTTTGGTGAATTAGTTTAATATTCCATTATTTTCAATGATTACTGAGTGTTTTAATCGTGGCATTCAAAAACCATTTTGAATTTCAGTTTTTAGACACTGATTCTTCAGGAATTCATGGTGTTTCATTAATATTTTCTTTTACTACTTATGGTATTTTTATTGAAATATTGTTTCCTACATTAAGAAATTCAAGAGTTTTGTGTGTTTTTAAGATTAAAGTCCATGTAATTACAAAGAATACTATGGACTACGTCAATAAATATAAAATTTAATGGGAATATTAAGTGCTTCATCTAGAAATTCAATGATTTTTTACATGAAAAGTTGTAAATTCCCAATTTTTCAATTTTTAACTGATTTTAAAAACAAGACATTCAAGAGTTTTTGGGATTAATTAGAAAACATTCGATGGTTTTTAAAGCAATACGATGAGCTACGTTATAGAATTCAAGATTTCTTTGGGATTTTTAGTTATTCCTCAAATATTCCCATGAATATAGAGTGCTTCATCTAAAAATTCAATGATTTTTTTAGAAAATGTTCTAATTCCAAATTTTTCAATTTTAACTGATTGTAAAACCAAGAATTCAAGAGTTTTTGGGTTTAATTAGAATTCATTCCAAGCTTTTTAAGGAATACAATATGCTTTCGTAAAAATTCGATATTTCTTGGGATTTTTATGTTATTTGTCAATTGTTATCAAGTCTTTAAAGTGTTACATCCAGAAATTCAGTACTTTTTGGTGAAATTATTTTAATATTCCATTATTTTCAAAGATCACTGATTGTTTTATCGTGGAATTCAAGAAACATTTTGAATTTCAGTTTTTAGACCCTGATTCTCTAGGAATTCATGGTGTTTCATTAATATATTCTTTTACTATTATGGTATTTTAATGAAATATTGTTTCCTACATTATGAAATTCAAGAGTTTGTGTGTTTATTAAGATTCAATTCCATATTACAAGGAATACTATGGACTACGTCAATAAATATAAAATTAATGGGAATATTAAGTGCTTCATCTAAAAATTCAATGATTTTTTTAGATGAATAAGTTCTAAATTCCAAAATTTTCAATTTTAACTGATTGTAAAACCAAGAAATTCAAGAGTTTTTGGGTTTAATTAGAATACATTCCAAGCTTTTTAAGGAATAAATTGCTTCGTAAAAATTCGATATTTCTTGGGATTTTTTTGTTTTCGTCATTTGTTATCAAGTCTTTAAAGTGTTACATCCAGAAAATTCAGGACTTTTTGGGAAATTATTTAATATTCCTTAATTTTCAAAGATCACTGATTGTTTTATCGCGTGGAATTCAAAAAACATTTTGAATTTTCATTTTTAGACCCCTGATTCTCTAGGAATTCATGGTGTTTCATTAATATATTCTTTTACTATTATGGTTTTTAATGAATATGTTTTCCTACATTATGAATTCAAGAGTTTGTGTGTTTATTAAGATTAAATTCCATGAATTACAGGATACTATGGACTACGGCAATAATATAAAATTAATGGGAATATTAAGTGCTTCATCTAGAAATTCATGAATTTTTAGATGAATAAGTTGTAAATTCCAAATTTTCAATTTTAACTGATTGTAAAAACAAGACATTCAAGAGTTTTTTGGATTAATTAGAATAATTCCATGGTTTCTAAAGCATACGATGTGCTACGTTAGAAAATTCAAGATTTCTTGGGGTTTTTAAGTTATTCCTCAAATATTCCCATAGAATATAGAGTTCTTTATCAAGAATTCAATGAATTTTTAGATGAATAATTCTAAATTCCAAAATTTTCAATTTTAACTGATTGTAAAACCAAGAAATTCAAGAGTTTTTGGGTTTAATTAGAATTCATTCCAAAGCTTTTTAAGGAATACAATATGCTTCGTCAAAAATTCGATATTTCTTGGGATTTTTATGTTTTTCGTCATTGTTATCAAAGTCTTTAAAGTGTTACATCCAGAAATTCAGGACTTTTGGTGAAATTATTTAATATTCCATTATTTTCAAAGATCACTGATTGTTTTATCGTGGAATTCAAAAACATTTTGAATTTCAGTTTTTAGACCCTGATTCTCTAGGAATTCATGGTGTTTCATTAATATATTCTTTTACTATTATGGTATTTTAATGAAATATTGTTTCCTACATTATGAAATTCAAGAGTTTGTGTGTTTTTATTAAGATTCAATTCCATGAATTACAAGGAATACTATGGACTACGTCAATAAATATAAAAATTAATGGGAATATTAAGTGCTTCATCTAAAAATTCAATGATTTTTTTAGATGAATAAGTTCTAAATTCCAAAATTTTCAATTTTAACTGATTGTAAAACCAAGAAATTCAAGAGTTTTTTGGGTTTAATTAGAAACATTCCATGGTTTTTAAGGAATACAATATGCTTCGTCAAAAAATTCGATATTTCTTGGGATTTTTTTGTTTTTCGTCATTTGTTATCAAGTCTTTAAAGTGTTACATCCAGAAAATTCAGGACTTTTTTAAGAATTATTTAATATTCCATTATTTTCAAAGATCACTGATTGTTTTATCGTGGAATTCAAAAAACATTTTGAATTTCAGTTTTTAGACCCTGATTCTCTAGGAATTCATGGTGTTTCATTAATATATTCTTTTACTATATGGTATTTTAATGAAATATTGTTTCCTACATTATGAAATTCAAGAGTTTGTGTGTTTATTAAGATTAAATTCCATGAATTACAAGGAATACTATGGACTACGTCAATAAATATAAAATTTAATGGGAATATTAAGTGCTTCATCTAGAAATTCATTGAATTTTTAGATGAATAAGTTGTAAATTTCCAAATTTTTCAATTTTAACTGATTGTAAAACCAAGACATTCAAGAGTTTTGGATTAATTAGAATACATTCCATGGTTTTTAAGGCATACGATGGCTACGTTAGAAAATTCAAGATTTCTTGGGTTTTTAAGTTATTCCTCAAATTTCCCATAGAAATAGAGTCTTTATCAAAGAATTCAATAATTTTTAGATGAATAATTCTAAATTCCAAAATTTTCAATTTTAACTGATTGTAAAACCAAGAAATTCAAGAGTTTTTTGGTTTAATTAGAATTCATTCCAAAGCTTTTTAAGGAATACAATATGCTTCGTCAAAAAATTCGATATTTCTTGGGATTTTTATGTTTTTCGTCATTGTTATCAAAGTCTTTAAAGTGTTACATCCAGAAAATTCAGGACTTTTTGGTGAATTATTTAATATATTTCCATTATTTTCAAAGATCACTGATTGTTTTATCGTGGAATTCAAAAACCATTTTGAATTTCAGTTTTTAGACCCTGATTCTCTAGGAATTCATGGTGTTTCATTAATATATTCTTTTACTATTATGGTATTTTAATGAAATATTGTTTCCTACATTTAGAAATTCAAGAGTTTGTGTGTTTATTAGATTCAATTCCATGAATTACAAGGAATACTATGGACTACGTCAATAAATATAAAATTAATGGGAATATAAGTGCTTCATCTAAAAATTCAATGATTTTTTTAGATGAATAAGTTCTAAATTCCAAAATTTTCAATTTTAACTGATTGTAAAACCAAGAAATTCAAGAGTTTTTGGGATTAATTAGAATTCATTCCAAGCTTTTTAAGGAATACAATATGCTTCGTTAGAAAATTCGATTCTTTCTTGGGATTTTTATAAGTTATTCGTCAATTGTTCTCAATGCCTTTAAAAGTGTTTATCTCAGAAAATACAGTACTTTTTGGTGAATTAGTTTAATATTCCATTATTTTCAATGATTACTGAGTGTTTTAATCGTGGCATTCAAAAACCATTTTGAATTTCAGTTTTTAGACCCTGATTCTTCTAGAATTCATGGTGTTTCATTAATATATTCTTTTACTATTATGGTATTTTAATGAAATATTTTTCCTACCTACATTATGAAATTCAAGAGTTTGTGTGTTTATTAAGATTAATCCATGAATTACAAGGAATACTATGGACTACGTCAATAAATATAAAATTTTATGGGAATATTAAGTGCTTCATCTAGAAATTCAATGATTTTTTAGATGAATAAGATAAATTCCAAATTTTCAATTTTAACTGATTTTAAACCAAGACATTCAAGAGTTTTTGGGATTAATTAGAAAACAATCCATGGAAATTAAGTGCTTCATCTAAAATTCAATGATTTTTTACATGAAAAGTTGTAATTCCCAAATTTTTCAATTTTAACTGATTTTAAAACAAGACATTCAAGAGTTTTGGGATTAATTAAAAAACAATCCATGGTTTTTAAAGGAATACAATAGCTACGTTCGAAAAATTCAAGATTTCTTGGGATTTTTAAGTTATTCGTCAATTGTTATCAAAGTCTTTAAAGTGTTACATCCAGAAAATTCAGGACTTTTTGGTGATTAGTTTAATATTCCATTATTTTCAAAGATCACTGATTGTTTTAATCGTGGAATTCAAGAAACATTTTGAATTTCAGTTTTTAGACCCTGATTCTCTAGGAATTCATGGTGTTTCATTAATATATTCTTTTACTATTATGGTATTTTAATGAAATATTGTTTCCTACATTATGAAATTCAAGAGTTTGTGTGTTTATTAAGATTCAATTCCATGAATTACAAGGAATACTATGGACTACGTCAATAAATATAAAAATTAATGGGAATATTAAGTGCTTCATCTAAAAATTCAATGATTTTTTTAGATGAATAAGTTCTAAATTCCAAAATTTTCAATTTAACTGATTGTAAAACCAAGAAATTCAAGAGTTTTTGGGTTTAATTAGAATACATTCCAAAGCTTTTTAAGGAATACAATATGCTTCGTTAAAAAATTCGATATTTCTTGGGATTTTTAGTATTCGTTCAATTGTTTATCATAAGTCTTTAAAGTGTTACATCCAGGAAAATTCAGGACTTTTTGGTGAAATTATTTAATATTCCATTATTTCAAGATCACTGATTGTTTTATCGTGGGAATTCAAAAAACATTTTGAATTTCAGTTTTTAGACCCTGATTTCTCTAGAATTTCATGGTGTTTCATTAATATATTCTTTTACTATTATGGTATTTTAATGAAATATTGTTTCCTACATTATGAAATTCAAGAGTTTGTGTGTTTATTCAGATTACATTCAATGAATTACAAGGAATACTATGGACTCGCCAATAAATATAAAATTTTAATGGGAATATTAAGTGCTTAATCTAGAAATTCAATGATTTTTAGTGTGTATAATATCTTAAATTCCAAAATTTTCAACTTAATTAAATACTATTATGGTATTTTAATGAAATATTGTTTCCTACATTAGAAATTCAAGAGTTTGTGTGTTTATTAAGATTAATTCCATGAATTACAAGGAATACTATGGACTACGTCAATAAATATAAAATTAATGGAATATTAAGTGCTTCATCTAAAATTCAATGATTTTTTTGTGTGAATAAGTTCTAAATTCCAAAATTTTCAATTTTAACTGATTGTAAAACCAAGAAATTCAAGAGTTTTTGGGTTTAATTAGAATTCATTCCAAAGCTTTTTAAGGAATACAATATGCTTCGTCAAAAATTCGATATTTCTTGGGATTTTTATGTTTTCGTCATTTGTTATCAAAGTCTTTAAAGTGTTACATCCAGAAAATTCAGGACTTTTTGGTGAAATTATTTAATATTCCATTATTTTCAAAGATCACTGATTGTTTTATCGTGGAATTCAAAAAACATTTTGAATTTCAGTTTTTAGACCCTGATTCTCTAGGAATTCATGGTGTTTCATTAATATATTCTTTTACTATTATGGTATTTTAATGAAATATTGTTTCCTACATTATGAAATTCAAGAGTTTGTGTGTTTATTAAGATTAAATTCCATGAATTACAAGGAATACTATGGACTACGTCAATAATATAAAATTAATGGGAATATTAAGTGCTTCATCTAAAAATTCAATGATTTTTTTAGATGAATAAGTTCTAAATTCCAAAATTTTCAATTTTAACTGATTGTAAAACCAAGAATTCAAGAGTTTTTGGGATTAATTAGAAAACAATCCATGGTTTTTAAGGAATACGATTAGTTACGTTAGAAAATTCAAGATTTCTTGGGATTTTTAAGTTATTCGTCAATTGTTATCTATGCCTTTAAAGTGTTACATCCAGAAAATACAGTACTTTTTGGTGAATTAGTTTAATATTCCATTATTTTCAATGATTACTGAGTGTTTTATCGTGGCATTCAAAAACCATTTTGAATTTCAGTTTTTAGACCCTGATTCTTCAGGAATTCATGGTGTTTCATTAATATGTTCTTTTACTACTATGGTATTTTATGAAATATTGTTTCCTACATTAAGAAATTCAAGAGTTTGTGTGTTTTTTAAGATTAAAGTCCATGTATTACAAAGAATACTATGGACTACGTCAATAAATATAAAATTTAATGGGAATATTAAGTGCTTCATCTAGAAATTCAATGAATTTTTACATGAAAAAGTTGTAAATTCCCAAATTTTTCAATTTTAACTGATTTTAAAACCAAGACATTCAAGAGTTTTTGGGATTAATTAGAAAACATTCGATGGTTTTTAAAGCAATACGATGAGCTACGTTAGAAAATTCAAGATTTCTTGGGATTTTTAAGTTATTCCTCAAATATTCCCATAGAATATAGAGTTCTTTATCAAGAAATTCAATAATTCTTTTGTGTGTATAAGTTCTAAATTCCTAAATTTTCAAATTTTAACTGATTTTAAAACCAAGAAATTCAAGAGTTTTTGGGTTTAATTAGAATTCATTCCAAAGCTTTTTACGGAATACAATATGCTTCGTAAAAAATTCGATATTTCTTGGGATTTTTATGTTATTCGTCAATTGTTATCAAAGTCTTTAAAGTGTTACATCCAGAAAATTCAGGACTTTTTGGTGAAATTATTTAATATTCCATTATTTTCAAAGATCACTGATTGTTTTATCGTGGAATTCAAGAAACATTTTGAATTTCAGTTTTTAGACCCTGATTCTCTAGGAATTCATGGTGTTTCATTAATATATTCTTTACTATTATGGTATTTTAATGAAATATTGTTTCCTACATTATGAAATTCAAGAGTTTGTGTGTTTATTAAGATTCAATTCCATGAATTACAAGGAATACTATGGACTACGTCAATAAATATAAAAATTAATGGGAATATTAAGTGCTTCATCTAAAAATTCAATGATTTTTTAGATGAATAAGTTCTAAATTCCAAAATTTTCAATTTTAACTGATTGTAAAACCAAGAAATTCAAGAGTTTTTGGGTTTAATTAGAATTCATTCCAAAGCTTTTTAAGGAATACAATATGCTTCGTCAAAAAATTCGATATTTCTTGGGATTTTTATGTTTTTCGTCATTTGTTATCAAAGTCTTTAAAGTGTTACATCCAGAAAATTCAGGACTTTTTGGTGAAATTATTTAATATTCCATTATTTTCAAAGATCACTGATTGTTTTATCGTGGAATTCAAAAAACATTTTGAATTTCAGTTTTTAGACCCTGATTCTCTAGGAATTCATGGTGTTTCATTAATATATTCTTTTACTATTATGGTATTTTAATGAAATATTGTTTCCTACATTATGAAATTCAAGAGTTTGTGTGTTTATTAAGATTCAATTCCAGAAATTACAAGGAATACTATGGACTACGTCAATAAATATAAAAATTAATGGGAATATTAAGTGCTTCATCTAAAAATTCAATGATTTTTTTAGATGAATAAGTTCTAAATTCCAAAATTTTCAATTTAACTGATTGTAAAACCAAGAAATTCAAGAGTTTTTGGGTTTAATTAGAATTCATTCCAAAGCTTTTTAAGGAATACAATATGCTTCGTCAAAAAATTCGATATTTCTTGGGATTTTTAAGTAATTCTTCAATTGTTATCAAAATCTTTAAAGTGTTTCATCCAGAAAATTCAGGACTTTTTGGTGAAATTATTTAATATTCCATTATTTTCAAAGATCACTGATTGTTTCATCGTGGAATTCAAGAAACATTTTGAATTTCAGTTTTTAGACCCTGATTCTCTAGGAATTCATGGTGTTTCATTAATATATTCCTTTACTATTATGGTATTTTAATGAAATATTGTTTCCTACATTATGAAATTCAAGAGTTTGTGTGTTTATTAAGATTAAATTCCATGAATTACAAGGAATACTATGGACTACGCCAATAAATATAAAATTTAATTGGAATATTAAGTGCTTCATCTAAAAATTCAATGATTTTTTTAGATGAATAAGTTCTAAATTCCAAAATTTTCAATTTTAACTGATTGTAAAACCAAGAAATTCAAGAGTTTTTGGGATTAATTAGAAAACAATCCATGGTTTTTAAAGGAATACGATTAGTTACGTTAGAAAATTCAAGATTTCTTGGGATTTTTAAGTTATTCGTCAATTGTTATCTATGCCTTTAAAGTGTTACATCCAGAAAATACAGTACTTTTTGGTGAATTAGTTTAATATTCCATTATTTTCAATGATTACTGAGTGTTTTATCGTTGCATTCAAAAACCATTTTGAATTTCAGTTTTTAGACCCTGATTCTTCAGGAATTCATGGTGTTTCATTAATATGTTCTTTTACTACTATGGTATTTTAATGAAATATTGTTTCCTACATTAAGAAATTCAAGAGTTTGTGTGTTTTTTAAGATTAAAGTCCATGTATTACAAAGAATACTATGGACTACGTCAATAAATATAAAATTTAATGGGAATATTAAGTGCTTCATCTAGAAATTCAATGAGTTTTTACATGAAAAAGTTGTAAATTCCCAAATTTTTCAATTTTAACTGATTTTAAAACCAAGACATTCAAGAGTTTTTGGGATTAATTAGAAAACATTCGATTGTTTTTAAAGCAATACGATGAGCTACGTTAGAAAATTCAAGATTTCTTGGGATTTTTAAGTTATTCCTCAAATATTCCCATAGAATATAGAGTTCTTTATCAAGAAATTCAATAATTCTTTTGTGTGTATAAGTTCTAAATTCCTAAATTTTCAAATTTTAACTGATTTTAAAACCAAGAAATTCAAGAGTTTTTGGGTTTAATTAGAATTCATTCCAAAGCTTTTTACGGAATACAATATGCTTCGTAAAAAATTCGATATTTCTTGGGATTTTTATGTTATTCGTCAATTGTTATCAAAGTCTTTAAAGTGTTACATCCAGAAAATTCAGGACTTTTTGGTGAAATTATTTAATATTCCATTATTTTCAAAGATCACTGATTGTTTTATCGTGGAATTCAAAAAACATTTTGAATTTCAGTTTTTAGACCCTGATTCTCTAGGAATTCATGGTGTTTCATTAATATATTCTTTTACTATTATGGTATTTTAATGAAATATTGTTTCCTACATTAAGAAATTCAAGAGTTTGTGTGTTTATTAAGATTCAATTCCATGAATTACAAGGAATACTATGGACTACGTCAATAAATATAAAAATAATGGGAATATTAAGTGCTTCATCTAAAAATTCAATGATTTTTTTAGATGAATAAGTTCTAAATTCCAAAATTTTCAATTTTAACTGATTGTAAAACCAAGAAATTCAAGAGTTTTTGGGTTTAATTAGAATTCATTCCAAAGCTTTTTAAGGAATACAATATGCTTCGTCAAAAAATTCGATATTTCTTGGGATTTTTAAGTAATTCTTCAATTGTTATCAAAATCTTTAAAGTGTTTCATCCAGAAAATTCAGGACTTTTTGGTGAAATTATTTAATATTCCATTATTTTCAAAGATCACTGATTGTTTCATCGTGGAATTCAAGAAACATTTTGAATTTCAGTTTTTAGACCCTGATTCTCTAGGAATTCATGGTGTTTCATTAATATATTCTTTTACTATTATGGTATTTTAATGAAATATTGTTTCCTACATTATGAAATTCAAGAGTTTGTGTGTTTATTAAGATTCAATTCCAGAAATTACAAGGAATACTATGGACTACGTCAATAAATATAAAAATTAATGGGAATATTAAGTGCTTCATCTAAAAATTCAATTATTTTTTTAGATGAATAAGTTCTAAATTCCAAAATTTTCAATCTTAACTGATTGTAAAACCAAGAAATTCAAGAGTTTTTGGGTTTAATTAGAATTCATTCCAAAGCTTTTTAAGGAATACAATATGCTTCGTCAAAAAATTCGATATTTCTTGGGATTTTTAAGTAATTCTTCAATTGTTATCAAAATCTTTAAAGTGTTTCATCCAGAAAATTCAGGACTTTTTGGTGAAATTATTTAATATTCTATTATTTTCAAAGATCACTGATTGTTTTATCGTGGAATTCAAGAAACATTTTGAATTTCAGTTTTTAGACCCTGATTCTCTAGGAATTCATGGTGTTTCATTAATATATTCTTTTACTATTATGGTATTTTAATGAAATATTGTTTCCTACATTATGAAATTCAAGAGTTTGTGTGTTTATTAAGATTAAATTCCATGAATTACAAGGAATACTATGGACTACGCCAATAAATATAAAATTTAATTGGAATATTAAGTGCTTCATCTAAAAATTCAATGATTTTTTTAGATGAATAAGTTCTAAATTCCAAAATTTTCAATTTTAACTGATTGTAAAACCAAGAAATTCAAGAGTTTTTGGTATTAATTAGAAAACAATCCATGGTTTTTAAAGGAATACGATTAGTTACGTTAGAAAATTCAAGATTTCTTGGGATTTTTAAGTTATTCGTCAATTGTTATCTATGCCTTTAAAGTGTTACATCCAGAAAATACAGTACTTTTTGGTGAATTAGTTTAATATTCCATTATTTTCAATGATTACTGAGTGTTTTATCGTGGCATTCAAAAACCATTTTGAATTTCAGTTTTTAGACCCTGATTCTTCAGGAATTCATGGTGTTTCATTAATATGTTCTTTTACTACTATGGTATTTTAATGAAATATTGTTTCCTACATTAAGAAATTCAAGAGTTTGTGTGTTTTTTAAGATTAAAGTCCATGTATTACAAAGAATACTATGGACTACGTCAATAAATATAAAATTTAATGGGAATATTAAGTGCTTCATCTAGAAATTCAATGAGTTTTTACATGAAAAAGTTGTAAATTCCCAAATTTTTCAATTTTAACTGATTTTAAAACCAAGACATTCAAGAGTTTTTGGGATTAATTAGAAAACATTCGATTGTTTTTAAAGCAATACGATGAGCTACGTTAGAAAATTCAAGATTTCTTGGGATTTTTAAGTTATTCCTCAAATATTCCCATAGAATATAGAGTTCTTTATCAAGAAATTCAATAATTCTTTTGTGTGTATAAGTTCTAAATTCCTAAATTTTCAAATTTTAACTGATTTTAAAACCAAGAAATTCAAGAGTTTTTGGGTTTAATTAGAATTCATTCCAAAGCTTTTTACGGAATACAATATGCTTCGTAAAAAATTCGATATTTCTTGGGATTTTTATGTTATTCGTCAATTGTTATCAAAGTCTTTAAAGTGTTACATCCAGAAAATTCAGGACTTTTTGGTGAAATTATTTAATATTCCATTATTTTCAAAGATCACTGATTGTTTTATCGTGGAATTCAAAAAACATTTTGAATTTCAGTTTTTAGACCCTGATTCTCTAGGAATTCATGGTGTTTCATTAATATATTCTTTTACTATTATGGTATTTTAATGAAATATTGTTTCCTACATTAAGAAATTCAAGAGTTTGTGTGTTTATTAAGATTCAATTCCATGAATTACAAGGAATACTATGGACTACGTCAATAAATATAAAATTAATGGGAATATTAAGTGCTTCATCTAGAAATTCAATGAATTTTTAGATGAATAAAGTTGTAAATTCCAAATTTTCAATTTAACTGATTGTAAAACCAAGACATTCAAGAGTTTTTGGGATTAATTAGAAATCATCCAATGCTTTTTAAGGAATACAATATGCTTCGTCGAAAATTACGATATTCTTGGGATTTTTAAGTTATTCGTCAATTGTTATCAAAGCTTTATAGTGTTACATCCAGAAAATTCAGTACTTTTTGGTGCATTAGTTTAATATTCCATTATTTTCAAAGATCACTGATTGTTTTATCGTGGAATTCAAGAAACATTTGAATTTCAGTTTTTAGACCCTGATTCTCTAGGAATTCATGGTGTTTCATTAATATATTCTTTTACTATTATGGTATTTTAATGAAATATTGTTTCCTACATTATGAAATTCAAGAGTTTGTGTGTTTATTAAGATTCAATTCCATGAATTACAAGGAATACTATGGACTACGTCAATAAATATAAAAATTAATGGGAATATTAAGTGCTTCATCTAAAAATTCAATGATTTTTTTAGATGAATAAGTTCTAAATTCCAAAATTTTCAATTTTAACTGATTGTAAAACCAAGAAATTCAAGAGTTTTTGGGTTTAATTAGAATACATTCCAAAGCTTTTTAAGGAATACAATATGCTTCGTCAAAAAATTCGATATTTCTTGGGATTTTTTGTTTTCGTCATTTGTTATCAAAGTCTTTAAAGTGTTACATCCAGAAAATTCAGGACTTTTTAAAGAATTATTTAATATTCCATTATTTTCAAAGATCACTGATTGTTTTATCGTGGAATTCAAAAAACATTTTGAATTTCAGTTTTTAGACCCTGATTCTCTAGGAATTCATGGTGTTTCATTAATATATTCTTTTACTATTATGGTATTTTAATGAAATATTGTTTCCTACATTATGAAATTCAAGAGTTTGTGTGTTTATTAAGATTAAATTCCATGAATTACAAGGAATACTATGGACTACGCCAATAAATATAAAATTTAATGGGAATATTAAGTGCTTCATCTAGAAATTCATTGAATTTTTAGATGAATAAGTTGTAAATTCCAAAATTTTCAATTTTAACTGATTGTAAAACCAAGACATTCAAGAGTTTTTTGGATTAATTACAATACATTCCATGGTTTCTAAAGGCATACGATGTGCTACGTTAGAAAATTCAAGATTTCTTGGGGTTTTTAAGTTATTCCTCAAATATTCCCATAGAATATAGAGTTCTTTATCAAGAAATTCAATGAATTTTTAGATGAATAATATCTAAATTCCAAAATTTTCAATTTTAACTGATTGTAAAACCAAGAAATTCAAGAGTTTTTGGGTTTAATTAGAATTCATTCCAAAGCTTTTTAAGGAATACAATATGCTTCGTCAAAAAATTCGATATTTCTTGGGATTTTTATGTTTTTCGTCATTTGTTATCAAAGTCTTTAAAGTGTTACATCCAGAAAATTCAGGACTTTTTGGTGAAATTATTTAATATTCCATTATTTTCAAAGATCACTGATTGTTTTATCGTGGAATTCAAAAAACATTTTGAATTTCAGTTTTTAGACCCTGATTCTCTAGGAATTCATGGTGTTTCATTAATATATTCTTTTACTATTATGGTATTTTAATGAAATATTGTTTCCTACATTAAGAAATTCAAGAGTTTGTGTGTTTTTTAAGATTAAAGTCCATGTATTACAAAGAATACTATGGACTACGTCAATAAATATAAAATTTAATGGGAATATTAAGTGCTTCATCTAAAAATTCAATGATATTTTACATGAAAAAGTTGTAAATTCCCAAATTTTTCAATTTTAACTGATTGAAACACCAAGAAATTCAAGAGTTTTGGGTTTAATTAGAAACAATCCATGGAATATTAAGTGCTTCATCTAGAAATTCAATGAAATTTTACATGAAAAAGTTCTAAATTCCAAAATTTTCAATTTTAACTGATTGTAAAACCAAGAAATTCAAGAGTTTTTGGGATTAATTAGAAAACAATCCATGGTTTTTAAAGGAATACGATTAGTTACGTTAGAAAATTCAAGATTTCTTGGGATTTTTAAGTTATTCGTCAATTGTTATCTATGCCTTTAAAGTGTTACACCCAGAAAATACAGTACTTTTTGGTGAATTAGTTTAATATTCCATTATTTTCAATGATTACTGAGTGTTTTATCGTGGCATTCAAAAACCATTTTGAATTTCAGTTTTTAGACACTGATTCTTCAGGAATTCATGGTGTTTCATTAATATGTTCTTTTACTACTATGGTATTTTATTGAAATATTGTTTCCTACATTAAGAAATTCAAGAGTTTGTGTGTTTTTTAAGATTAAAGTCCATGTATTACAAAGAATACTATGGACTACGTCAATAAATATAAAATTTAATGGGAATATTAAGTGCTTCATCTAGAAATTCAATGAATTTTTACATGAAAAAGTTGTAAATTCCCAAATTTTTCAATTTTAACTGATTTTAAAAACAAGACATTCAAGAGTTTTTGGGATTAATTAGAAAACATTCGATGGTTTTTAAAGCAATACGATGAGCTACGTTAGAAAATTCAAGATTTCTTGGGATTTTTAAGTTATTCCTCAAATATTCCCATAGAATATAGAGTGCTTCATCTAAAAATTCAATGATTTTTTTAGATGAATAAGTTCTAAATTCCAAAATTTTCAATTTTAACTGATTGTAAAACCAAGAAATTCAAGAGTTTTTGGGTTTAATTAGAATTCATTCCAAAGCTTTTTACGGAATACAATATGCTTCGTAAAAAATTCGATATTTTTTGGGATTTTTATGTTATTTGTCAATTGTTATCAAAGTCTTTAAAGTGTTACATCCAGAAAATTCAGGACTTTTTGGTGAAATTATTTAATATTCCATTATTTTCAAAGATCACTGATTGTTTTATCGTGGAATTCAAGAAACATTTTGAATTTCAGTTTTTAGACCCTGATTCTCTAGGAATTCATGGTGTTTCATTAATATATTCTTTTACTATTATGGTATTTTAATGAAATATTGTTTCCTACATTATGAAATTCAAGAGTTTGTGTGTTTATTAAGATTAAATTCCATGAATTACAAGGAATACTATGGACTACGCCAATAAATATAAAATTTAATGGGAATATTAAATGCTTCATCTAGAAATTCAATGAATTTTTAGATGAATAAGATCTAAATTCCAAAATTTTCAACTTTAACTGATTGTAAAACCAAGAAATTCAAGAGTTTTTGGGTTTAATTAGAATTCATTCCAAAGCTTTTTAAGGAATACAATATGCTTCGTTAAAAATTCGATAT
Source organism: Rhopalosiphum maidis (assembly GCF_003676215.2). Classification (NCBI taxonomy): domain Eukaryota; kingdom Metazoa; phylum Arthropoda; class Insecta; order Hemiptera; family Aphididae; genus Rhopalosiphum; species Rhopalosiphum maidis. The sequence goes on from NC_040880.1 coordinate 56,230,023, forward strand.
TTCTTGGGATTTTTATGTTATTCGTCAATTGTTATCAAAGTCTTTAAAGTGTTACATCCAGAAAATACAGTACTTTTTGGTGAATTAGTTTAATATTCCATTATTTCAATGATACTGAGTGTTTTATCGTGGCATTCAAAAACCATTTTGAATTTCAGTTTTTAGACCCTGATTCTTCAAGAATTCATGGTGTTTCATTAATATATCTTTTACTATTATGGTATTTTAATGAAATATTGTTTCCTTCATTATGAAATTCAAGAGTTTGTGTGTTTATTAGGATTAAATTCCATGAATTACAAGGAATACTATGGACTACGCCAATAATATAAATTTTATGGGAATACTAAGTGCTTAATCTAGAAATTCAATGATTTTTTAGATGAATAAGATCTAATTCCAAAATTTTCAATTTTAACTGATTTAAAACCAAGACATTCAAGAGTTTTGGGATTAATTAGAACAATCCATGGAATATTAAGTGCTTCATCTAGAAATTCAATGAATTTTTACATGAAAAAGTTGTAAATTCCCAATTTTTCAATTTTAACTGATTTTAAAACCAAGACATTCAAGAGTTTTTGGGATTAATTAAAAAACAATCCATGGTTTTTAAAGGAATACGATGAGCTACGTTCGAAAATTAAAGATTTCTTGGGATTTTTAAGTTATTCGTCAATTGTTATCTAAGCCTTTAAAGTGTTACATCCAGAAAATTCAGTACTTTTGGTGCATTAGTTTAATATTCCATTATTTTCAAAGATCACTGATTGTTTTATCGTGGAATTCAAGAAACATTTTGAATTTCAGTTTTTAGACCCTGATTCTCTAGGAATTCATGGTGTTTCATTAATATATTCTTTTACTATTATGGTATTTTAATGAAATATTGTTTCCTACATTATGAAATTCAAGAGTTTGTGTGTTTATTAAGATTCAATTCCATGAATTACAAGGAATACTATGGACTACGCCAATAAATATAAAATTTAATGGGAATATTAAGTGCTTCATCTAGAAATTCATTGAATTTTAGATGAATAAGTTGTAAATTCCAAAATTTTCAATTTTAACTGATTGTAAAACCAAGACATTCAAGAGTTTTTTGGATTAATTAGAATACATTCCATGGTTTTTAAAGGCATACGATGTGCTACGTTAGAAAATTCAAGATTTCTTGGGGTTTTTAAGTTATTCCTCAAATATTCCCATAGAATATAGAGTTCTTTATCAAGAAATTCAATGAATTTTTAGATGAATAATATCTAAATTCCAAAATTTTCAATTTTAACTGATTGTAAAACCAAGAAATTCAAGAGTTTTTGGGTTTAATTAGAATTCATTCCAAAGCTTTTTAAGGAATACAATATGCTTCGTCAAAAAATTCGATATTTCTTGGGATTTTTATGTTTTTCGTCATTTGTTATCAAAGTCTTTAAAGTGTTACATCCAGAAAATTCAGGACTTTTTGGTGAAATTATTTAATATTCCATTATTTTCAAAGATCACTGATTGTTTTATCGTGGAATTCAAAAAACATTTTGAATTTCAGTTTTTAGACCCTGATTCTCTAGGAATTCATGGTGTTTCATTAATATATTCTTTTACTATTATGGTATTTAATGAAATATTGTTTCCTACATTAAGAAATTCAAGAGTTTGTGTGTTTTTTAAGATTAAATTCCATGTATTACAAAGAATACTATGGACTACGTCAATAAATATAAAATTTAATGGGAATATTAAGTGCTTCATCTAAAAATTCAATGATATTTTACATGAAAAAGTTGTAAATTCCCAAATTTTCAATTTTAACTGATTGAAAACCAAGAAATTCAAGAGTTTTTGGGTTTAATTAGAAAACAATCCATGGAATATTAAGTGCTTCATCTAGAAATTCAATGAAATTTTACATGAAAAAGTTCTAAATTCCAAAATTTTCAATTTTAACTGATTGTAAAACCAAGAAATTCAAGAGTTTTTGGGATTAATTAGAAAACAATCCATGGTTTTTAAAGGAATACGATTAGTTACGTTAGAAAATTCAAGATTTCTTGGGATTTTTAAGTTATTCGTCAATTGTTATCTATGCCTTTAAAGTGTTACATCCAGAAAATACAGTACTTTTTGGTGAATTAGTTTAATATTCCATTATTTTCAATGATTACTGAGTGTTTTATCGTGGCATTCAAAAACCATTTTGAATTTCAGTTTTTAGACACTGATTCTTCAGGAATTCATGGTGTTTCATTAATATGTTCTTTTACTACTATGGTATTTTATTGAAATATTGTTTCCTACATTAAGAAATTCAAGAGTTTGTGTGTTTTTTAAGATTAAAGTCCATGTATTACAAAGAATACTATGGACTACGTCAATAAATATAAAATTTAATGGGAATATTAAGTGCTTCATCTAGAAATTCAATGAATTTTTACATGAAAATGTTGTAAATTCCCAAATTTTTCAATTTTAACTGATTTTAAAAACAAGACATTCAAGAGTTTTTGGGATTAATTAGAAAACATTCGATGGTTTTTAAAGCAATACGATGAGCTACGTTAGAAAATTCAAGATTTCTTGGGATTTTTAAGTTATTCCTCAAATATTCCCATAGAATATAGAGTGCTTCATCTAAAAATTCAATGATTTTTTTAGAAGAATAAGTTCTAAATTCCAAAATTTTCAATTTTAACTGATTGTAAAACCAAGAAATTCAAGAGTTTTTGGGTTTAATTAGAATTCATTCCAAAGCTTTTTAAGGAATACAATATGCTTCGTAAAAAATTCGATATTTCTTGGGATTTTTATGTTATTTGTCAATTGTTATCAAAGTCTTTAAAGTGTTACATCCAGAAAATTCAGGACTTTTTGGTGAAATTATTTAATATTCCATTATTTTCAAAGATCACTGATTGTTTTATCGTGGAATTCAAGAAACATTTTGAATTTCAGTTTTTAGACCCTGATTCTCTAGGAATTCATGGTGTTTCATTAATATATTCTTTTACTATTATGGTATTTTAATGAAATATTGTTTCCTACATTATGAAATTCAAGAGTTTGTGTGTTTATTAAGATTCAATTCCATAAATTACAAGGAATACTATGGACTACGTCAATAAATATAAAATTAATGGGAATATTAAGTGCTTCATCTAAAAATTCAATGATTTTTTTAGATGAATAAGTTCTAAATTCCAAAATTTTCAATTTTAACTGATTGTAAAACCAAGAAATTCAAGAGTTTTTGGGTTTAATTAGAATACATTCCAAAGCTTTTTAAGGAATACAATATGCTTCGTCAAAAAATTCGATATTTCTTGGGATTTTTTTGTTTTTCGTCATTTGTTATCAAAGTCTTTAAAGTGTTACATCCAGAAAATTCAGGACTTTTTAAAGAAATTATTTAATATTCCATTATTTTCAAAGATCACTGATTGTTTTATCGTGGAATTCAAAAAACATTTTGAATTTCAGTTTTTAGACCCTGATTCTCTAGGAATTCATGGTGTTTCATTAATATATTCTTTTACTATTATGGTATTTTAATGAAATATTGTTTCCTACATTATGAAATTCAAGAGTTTGTGTGTTTATTAAGATTAAATTCCATGAATTACAAGGAATACTATGGACTACGCCAATAAATATAAAATTTAATGGGAATATTAAGTGCTTCATCTAGAAATTCATTGAATTTTTAGATGAATAAGTTGTAAATTCCAAAATTTTCAATTTTAACTGATTGTAAAACCAAGACATTCAAGAGTTTTTTGGATTAATTACAATACATTCCATGGTTTCTAAAGGCATACGATGTGCTACGTTAGAAAATTCAAGATTTCTTGGGGTTTTTAAGTTATTCCTCAAATATTCCCATAGAATATAGAGTTCTTTATCAAGAAATTCAATGAATTTTTAGATGAATAATATCTAAATTCCAAAATTTTCAATTTTAACTGATTGTAAAACCAAGAAATTCAAGAGTTTTTGGGTTTAATTAGAATTCATTCCAAAGCTTTTTAAGGAATACAATATGCTTCGTCAAAAAATTCGATATTTCTTGGGATTTTTATGTTTTTCGTCATTTGTTATCAAAGTCTTTAAAGTGTTACATCCAGAAAATTCAGGACTTTTTGGTGAAATTATTTAATATTCCATTATTTTCAAAGATCACTGATTGTTTTATCGTGGAATTCAAAAAACATTTTGAATTTCAGTTTTTAGACCCTGATTCTCTAGGAATTCATGGTGTTTCATTAATATATTCTTTTACTATTATGGTATTTTAATGAAATATTGTTTCCTACATTAAGAAATTCAAGAGTTTGTGTGTTTTTTAAGATTAAAGTCCATGTATTACAAAGAATACTATGGACTACGTCAATAAATATAAAATTTAATGGGAATATTAAGTGCTTCATCTAAAAATTCAATGATATTTTACATGAAAAAGTTGTAAATTCCCAAATTTTTCAATTTTAACTGATTGAAACACCAAGAAATTCAAGAGTTTTTGGGTTTAATTAGAAAACAATCCATGGAATATTAAGTGCTTCATCTAGAAATTCAATGAAATTTTACATGAAAAAGTTCTAAATTCCAAAATTTTCAATTTTAACTGATTGTAAAACCAAGAAATTCAAGAGTTTTTGGGATTAATTAGAAAACAATCCATGGTTTTTAAAGGAATACGATTAGTTACGTTAGAAAATTCAAGATTTCTTGGGATTTTTAAGTTATTCGTCAATTGTTATCTATGCCTTTAAAGTGTTACATCCAGAAAATACAGTACTTTTTGGTGAATTAGTTTAATATTCCATTATTTTCAATGATTACTGAGTGTTTTATCGTGGCATTCAAAAACCATTTTGAATTTCAGTTTTTAGACACTGATTCTTCAGGAATTCATGGTGTTTCATTAATATGTTCTTTTACTACTATGGTATTTTATTGAAATATTGTTTCCTACATTAAGAAATTCAAGAGTTTGTGTGTTTTTTAAGATTAAAGTCCATGTATTACAAAGAATACTATGGACTACGTCAATAAATATAAAAATTAATGGGAATATTAAGTGCTTCATCTAAAAATTCAATGATTTTTTAGATGAATAAGTTCTAAATTCCAAAATTTTCAATTTTAACTGATTGTAAAACCAAGACATTCAAGAGTTTTTTGGATTAATTAGAAAACATTCCATGGTTTTAAAGGCATACGATGAGCTACGTTAGAAAATTCAAGATTTCTTGGGTTTTTAAGTTATTCCTCAAATATTCCCATAGAATATAGAGTTCTTTATCAAGAAATTCAATGAATTTTTAGATGAATAATTCTAAATTCCAAAATTTTCAATTTTAACTGATTGTAAAACCAAGAAATTCAAGAGTTTTTGGGTTTAATTAGAATTCATTCCAAAGCTTTTTAAGGAATACAATATGCTTCGTCAAAAAATTCGATATTTCTTGGGATTTTTATGTTTTTCGTCAATTGTTATCAAAGTCTTTAAAGTGTTACATCCAGAAAATTCAGGACTTTTTGGTGAAATTATTTAATATTCCATTATTTTCAAAGATCACTGATTGTTTTATCGTGGAATTCAAAAAACATTTTGAATTTCAGTTTTTAGACCCTGATTCTCTAGGAATTCATGGTGTTTCATTAATATATTCTTTTACTATTATGGTATTTTAATGAAATATTGTTTCCTACATTATGAAATTCAAGAGTTTGTGTGTTTATTAAGATTCAATTCCATAAATTACAAGGAATACTATGGACTACGTCAATAAATATAAAATTAATGGGAATATTAAGTGCTTCATCTCAAAATTCAATGATTTTTTTAGATGAATAAGTTCTAAATTCCAAAATTTTCAATTTTAACTGATTGTAAAACCAAGAAATTCAAGAGTTTTTGGGTTTAATTAGAATACATTCCAAAGCTTTTTAAGGAATACAATATGCTTCGTCAAAAAATTCGATATTTCTTGGGATTTTTTTGTTTTTCGTCATTTGTTATCAAAGTCTTTAAAGTGTTACATCCAGAAAATTCAGGACTTTTTAAAGAAATTATTTAATATTCCATTATTTTCAAAGATCACTGATTGTTTTATCGTGGAATTCAAAAAACATTTTGAATTTCAGTTTTTAGACCCTGATTCTCTAGGAATTCATGGTGTTTCATTAATATATTCTTTTACTATTATGGTATTTTAATGAAATATTGTTTCCTACATTATGAAATTCAAGAGTTTGTGTGTTTATTAAGATTAAATTCCATGAATTACAAGGAATACTATGGACTACGCCAATAAATATAAAATTTAATGGGAATATTAAGTGCTTCATCTAGAAATTCATTGAATTTTTAGATGAATAAGTTGTAAATTCCAAAATTTTCAATTTTAACTGATTGTAAAACCAAGACATTCAAGAGTTTTTGGATTAATTACAATACATTCCATGGTTTCTAAAGGCATACGATGTGCTACGTTAGAAAATTCAAGATTTCTTGGGTTTTTAAGTTATTCCTCAAATATTCCCATAGAATATAGAGTTCTTTATCAAGAAATTCAATGAATTTTTAGATGAATAATATCTAAATTCCAAAATTTTCAATTTTAACTGATTGTAAAACCAAGAAATTCAAGAGTTTTTGGGTTTAATTAGAATTCATTCCAAAGCTTTTTAAGGAATACAATATGCTTCGTCAAAAAATTCGATATTTCTTGGGATTTTTATGTTTTTCGTCATTTGTTATCAAAGTCTTTAAAGTGTTACATCCAGAAAATTCAGGACTTTTTGGTGAAATTATTTAATATTCCATTATTTTCAAAGATCACTGATTGTTTTATCGTGGAATTCAAAAAACATTTTGAATTTCAGTTTTTAGACCCTGATTCTCTAGGAATTCATGGTGTTTCATTAATATATTCTTTTACTATTATGGTATTTTAATGAAATATTGTTTCCTACATTATGAAATTCAAGAGTTTGTGTGTTTATTAAGATTAAATTCCATGAATTACAAGGAATACTATGGACTACGCCAATAAATATAAAATTTAATGGGAATATTAAATGCTTCATCTAGAAATTCAATGAATTTTTAGATGAATAAGATCTAAATTCCAAAATTTTCAACTTTAACTGATTGTAAAACCAAGAAATTCAAGAGTTTTTGGGTTTAATTAGAATTCATTCCAAAGCTTTTTAAGGAATACAATATGCTTCGTTAAAAATTCGATATTTCTTGGGATTTTTATGTTATTCGTCAATTGTTATCAAAGTCTTTAAAGTGTTACATCCAGAAAATACAGTACTTTTTGGTGAATTAGTTTAATATTCCATTATTTTCAATGATTACTGAGTGTTTTATCGTGGCATTCAAAAACCATTTTGAATTTCAGTTTTTAGACCCTGATTCTTCAAGAATTCATGGTGTTTCATTAATATATTCTTTTACTATTATGGTATTTTAATGAAATATTGTTTCCTTCATTATGAAATTCAAGAGTTTGTGTGTTTATTAGGATTAAATTCCATGAATTACAAGGAATACTATGGACTACGCCAATAAATATAAAATTTTATGGGAATACTAAGTGCTTAATCTAGAAATTCAATGATTTTTTAGATGAATAAGATCTAAATTCCAAAATTTTCAATTTTAACTGATTTTAAAACCAAGACATTCAAGAGTTTTTGGGATTAATTAGAAAACAATCCATGGAATATTAAGTGCTTCATCTAGAAATTCAATGAATTTTTACATGAAAAAGTTGTAAATTCCCAAATTTTTCAATTTTAACTGATTTTAAAACCAAGACATTCAAGAGTTTTTGGGATTAATTAAAAAACAATCCATGGTTTTTAAAGGAATACGATGAGCTACGTTCGAAAATTAAAGATTTCTTGGGATTTTTAAGTTATTCGTCAATTGTTATCTAAGCCTTTAAAGTGTTACATCCAGAAAATTCAGTACTTTTTGGTGCATTAGTTTAATATTCCATTATTTTCAAAGATCACTGATTGTTTTATCGTGGAATTCAAGAAACATTTTGAATTTCAGTTTTTAGACCCTGATTCTCTAGGAATTCATGGTGTTTCATTAATATATTCTTTTACTATTATGGTATTTTAATGAAATATTGTTTCCTACATTATGAAATTCAAGAGTTTGTGTGTTTATTAAGATTCAATTCCATGAATTACAAGGAATACTATGGACTACGTCAATAAATATAAAAATTAATGGGAATATTAAGTGCTTCATCTAAAAATTCAATGATTTTTTTAGATGAATAAGTTCTAAATTCCAAAATTTTCAATTTTAACTGATTGTAAAACCAAGAAATTCAAGAGTTTTTGGGTTTAATTAGAATACATTCCAAAGCTTTTTAAGGAATACAATATGCTTCGTCAAAAAATTCGATATTTCTTGGGATTTTTTTGTTTTTCGTCATTTGTTATCAAAGTCTTTAAAGTGTTACATCCAGAAAATTCAGGACTTTTTAAAGAAATTATTTAATATTCCATTATTTTCAAAGATCACTGATTGTTTTATCGTGGAATTCAAAAAACATTTTGAATTTCAGTTTTTAGACCCTGATTCTCTAGGAATTCATGGTGTTTCATTAATATATTCTTTTACTATTATGGTATTTTAATGAAATATTGTTTCCTACATTATGAAATTCAAGAGTTTGTGTGTTTATTAAGATTAAATTCCATGAATTACAAGGAATACTATGGACTACGCCAATAAATATAAAATTTAATGGGAATATTAAGTGCTTCATCTAGAAATTCATTGAATTTTTAGATGAATAAGTTGTAAATTCCAAAATTTTCAATTTTAACTGATTGTAAAACCAAGACATTCAAGAGTTTTTTGGATTAATTACAATACATTCCATGGTTTCTAAAGGCATACGATGTGCTACGTTAGAAAATTCATGATTTCTTGGGGTTTTTAAGTTATTCCTCAAATATTCCCATAGAATATAGAGTTCTTTATCAAGAAATTCAATGAATTTTTAGATGAATAATATCTAAATTCCAAAATTTTCAATTTTAACTGATTGTAAAACCAAGAAATTCAAGAGTTTTTGGGTTTAATTAGAATTCATTCCAAAGCTTTTTAAGGAATACAATATGCTTCGTAAAAAATTCGATATTTCTTGGGATTTTTATGTTATTTGTCAATTGTTATCAAAGTCTTTAAAGTGTTACATCCAGAAAATTCAGGACTTTTTGGTGAAATTATTTAATATTCCATTATTTTCAAAGATCACTGATTGTTTTATCGTGGAATTCAAGAAACATTTTGAATTTCAGTTTTTAGACCCTGATTCTCTAGGAATTCATGGTGTTTCATTAATATATTCTTTTACTATTATGGTATTTTAATGAAATATTGTTTCCTACATTATGAAATTCAAGAGTTTGTGTGTTTATTAAGATTCAATTCCATAAATTACAAGGAATACTATGGACTACGTCAATAAATATAAAAATTAATGGGAATATTAAGTGCTTCATCTAAAAATTCAATGATTTTTTTAGATGAATAAGTTCTAAATTCCAAAATTTTCAATTTTAACTGATTGTAAAACCAAGAAATTCAAGAGTTTTTGGGTTTAATTAGAATACATTCCAAAGCTTTTTAAGGAATACAATATGCTTCGTCAAAAAATTCGATATTTCTTGGGATTTTTTTGTTTTTCGTCATTTGTTATCAAAGTCTTTAAAGTGTTACATCCAGAAAATTCAGGACTTTTTAAAGAAATTATTTAATATTCCATTATTTTCAAAGATCACTGATTGTTTTATCGTGGAATTCAAAAAACATTTTGAATTTCAGTTTTTAGACCCTGATTCTCTAGGAATTCATGGTGTTTCATTAATATATTCTTTTACTATTATGGTATTTTAATGAAATATTGTTTCCTACATTATGAAATTCAAGAGTTTGTGTGTTTATTAAGATTAAATTCCATGAATTACAAGGAATACTATGGACTACGCCAATAAATATAAAATTTAATGGGAATATTAAGTGCTTCATCTAGAAATTCATTGAATTTTTAGATGAATAAGTTGTAAATTCCAAAATTTTCAATTTAACTGATTGTAAAACCAAGACATTCAAGAGTTTTTTGGAGTAATACAATACATTCATGGTTTCCTAAAGGCATACGATGTGCTACGTTAGAAAATTCAAGATTTCTTGGGGTTTTAAGTTATTCCTCAAATATTCCCATAGAATATAGAGTTCTTTATCAGAAATTCAATGAATTTTTAGATGAATAATATCTAAATTCCAAAATTTTCAATTTTAACTGATTGTAAAACCAAGAATTCAAGAGTTTTTGGGTTTAATTAGAATTCATTCCAAAGCTTTTTAAGGAATACAATATGCTTCGTCAAAAAATTCGATATTTCTTGGATTTTTATGTTTTTCGTCATTTGTTATCAAAGTCTTTAAAGTGTTACATCCAGAAAATTCAGGCTTTTTGGTGAAATTATTTAATATTCCATTATTTTCAAAGATCACTGATTGTTTTATCGTGGAATTCAAAAAACATTTTGAATTTCAGTTTTTAGACCCTGATTCTCTAGGAATTCATGGTGTTTCATTAATATATTCTTTTACTATTATGGTATTTTAATGAAATATTGTTTCCTACATTATGAAATTCAAGAGTTTGTGTGTTTATTAAGATTAAATTCCATGAATTACAAGGAATACTATGGACTACGCCAATAAATATAAAATTTAATGGGAATATTAAATGCTTCATCTAGAAATTCAATGAATTTTTAGATGAATAAGATCTAAATTCCAAAATTTTCAACTTTAACTGATTGTAAAACCAAGAAATTCAAGAGTTTTTGGGTTTAATTAGAATTCATTCCAAAGCTTTTTAAGGAATACAATATGCTTCGTTAAAAATTCGATATTTCTTGGGATTTTTATGTTATTCGTCAATTGTTATCAAAGTCTTTAAAGTGTTACATCCAGAAAATACAGTACTTTTTGGTGAATTAGTTTAATATTCCATTATTTTCAATGATTACTGAGTGTTTTATCGTGGCATTCAAAAACCATTTTGAATTTCAGTTTTTAGACCCTGATTCTTCAAGAATTCATGGTGTTTCATTAATATATTCTTTTACTATTATGGTATTTTAATGAAATATTGTTTCCTTCATTATGAAATTCAAGAGTTTGTGTGTTTATTAGGATTAAATTCCATGAATTACAAGGAATACTATGGACTACGCCAATAAATATAAAATTTTATGGGAATACTAAGTGCTTAATCTAGAAATTCAATGATTTTTTAGATGAATAAGATCTAAATTCCAAAATTTTCAATTTTAACTGATTTTAAAACCAAGACATTCAAGAGTTTTTGGGTTTAATTAGAATTCATTCCAAAGCTTTTTAAGGAATACAATATGCTTCGTCAAAAAATTCGATATTTCTTGGGATTTTTTTGTTTTTCGTCATTTGTTATCAAAGTCTTTAAAGTGTTACATCCAGAAAATTCAGGACTTTTTAAAGAAATTATTTAATATTCCATTATTTTCAAAGATCACTGATTGTTTTATCGTGGAATTCAAAAAACATTTTGAATTTCAGTTTTTAGACCCTGATTCTCTAGGAATTCATGGTGTTTCATTAATATATTCTTTTACTATTATGGTATTTTAATGAAATATTGTTTCCTACATTATGAAATTCAAGAGTTTGTGTGTTTATTAAGATTAAATTCCATGAATTACAAGGAATACTATGGACTACGCCAATAAATATAAAATTTAATGGGAATATTAAGTGCTTCATCTAGAAATTCATTGAATTTTTAGATGAATAAGTTGTAAATTCCAAAATTTTCAATTTTAACTGATTGTAAAACCAAGACATTCAAGAGTTTTTTGGATTAATTACAATACATTCCATGGTTTCTAAAGGCATACGATGTGCTACGTTAGAAAATTCAAGATTTCTTGGGGTTTTTAAGTTATTCCTCAAATATTCCCATAGAATATAGAGTTCTTTATCAAGAAATTCAATGAATTTTTAGATGAATAATATCTAAATTCCAAAATTTTCAATTTTAACTGATTGTAAAACCAAGAAATTCAAGAGTTTTTGGGTTTAATTAGAATTCATTCCAAAGCTTTTTAAGGAATACAATATGCTTCGTCAAAAAATTCGATATTTCTTGGGATTTTTATGTTTTTCGTCATTTGTTATCAAAGTCTTTAAAGTGTTACATCCAGAAAATTCAGGACTTTTTGGTGAAATTATTTAATATTCCATTATTTTCAAAGATCACTGATTGTTTTATCGTGGAATTCAAAAAACATTTTGAATTTCAGTTTTTAGACCCTGATTCTCTAGGAATTCATGGTGTTTCATTAATATATTCTTTTACTATTATGGTATTTTAATGAAATATTGTTTCCTACATTAAGAAATTCAAGAGTTTGTGTGTTTTTTAAGATTAAAGTCCATGTATTACAAAGAATACTATGGACTACGTCAATAAATATAAAATTTAATGGGAATATTATATTAGTGCTTCATCTAAAATTCAATGATTTTTTAGATGAATAAGTTCTAAATTCCAAAATTTTCAATTTTAACTGATTGTAAAACCAAGAAATTCAAGAGTTTTTGGGATTAATTAGAAAAACAATCCATGGTTTTTAAAGGAATACGATAGCTTACGTTAGAAAATTCAAGATTTCTTGGGATTTTTAAGTATTCGTCAATTGTTATCTATGCCTTTAAAGTGTTACATCCAGAGAAATACAGTACTTTTGGTGAATTAGTTAATATTCCATTATTTTCAATGATTACTGAGTGTTTTATCGTGGCATTCAAAAAACCATTTTGAATTTCAGTTTTTAGACCCTGATTCTTCAGGAATTCATGGTGTTTCATTAATATGTTCTTTTACTACTATGGTATTTTATTGAAATATTGTTTCCTACATTAAGAAATTCAAGAGTTTGTGTGTTTTTTAAGATTAAAGTCCATGTATTACAAAGAATACTATGGACTACGTCAATAAATATAAAATTTAATGGGAATATTAAGTGCTTCATCTAGAAATTCAATGAATTTTTACATGAAAAAGTTGTAAATTCCCAAATTTTTCAATTTTAACTGATTTTAAAAACAAGACATTCAAGAGTTTTTGGGATTAATTAGAAAACATTCGATGGTTTTTAAAGCAATACGATGAGCTACGTTAGAAAATTCAAGATTTCTTGGGATTTTTAAGTTATTCCTCAAATATTCCCATAGAATATAGAGTGCTTCATCTAAAAATTCAATGATTTTTTTAGAAGAATAAGTTCTAAATTCCAAAATTTTCAATTTTAACTGATTGTAAAACCAAGAAATTCAAGAGTTTTTGGGTTTAATTAGAATTCATTCCAAAGCTTTTTAAGGAATACAATATGCTTCGTAAAAAATTCGATATTTCTTGGGATTTTTATGTTATTTGTCAATTGTTATCAAAGTCTTTAAAGTGTTACATCCAGAAAATTCAGGACTTTTTGGTGAAATTATTTAATATTCCATTATTTCAAAGATCACTGATTGTTTTATCGTGGAATTCAAGAAACATTTTGAATTTCAGTTTTTAGACCCTGATTCTCTAGGAATTCATGGTGTTTCATTAATATATTCTTTTACTATTATGGTATTTTAATGAAATATTGTTTCCTACATTATGAAATTCAAGAGTTTGTGTGTTTATTAAGATTCAATTCCATAAATTACAAGGAATACTATGGACTACGTCAATAAATATAAAAATTAATGGGAATATTAAGTGCTTCATCTAAAAATTCAATGATTTTTTTAGATGAATAAGTTCTAAATTCCAAAATTTTCAATTTTAACTGATTGTAAAACCAAGAAATTCAAGAGTTTTTGGGTTTAATTAGAATACATTCCAAAGCTTTTTAAGGAATACAATATGCTTCGTCAAAAAATTCGATATTTCTTGGGATTTTTTTGTTTTTCGTCATTTGTTATCAAAGTCTTTAAAGTGTTACATCCAGAAAATTCAGGACTTTTAAAGAAATTATTTAATATTCCATTATTTTCAAAGATCACTGATTGTTTTATCGTGGAATTCAAAAAACATTTTGAATTTCAGTTTTTAGACCCTGATTCTCTAGGAATTCATGGTGTTTCATTAATATATTCTTTTACTATTATGGTATTTTAATGAAATATTGTTTCCTACATTATGAAATTCAAGAGTTTGTGTGTTTATTAAGATTAAATTCCATGAATTACAAGGAATACTATGGACTACGCCAATAAATATAAAATTTAATGGGAATATTAAGTGCTTCATCTAGAAATTCATTGAATTTTTAGATGAATAAGTTGTAAATTCCAAAATTTTCAATTTTAACTGATTGTAAAACCAAGACATTCAAGAGTTTTTTGGATTAATTACAATACATTCCATGGTTTCTAAAGGCATACGATGTGCTACGTTAGAAAATTCAAGATTTCTTGGGGTTTTTAAGTTATTCCTCAAATATTCCCATAGAATATAGAGTTCTTTATCAAGAAATTCAATGAATTTTTAGATGAATAATATCTAAATTCCAAAATTTTCAATTTTAACTGATTGTAAAACCAAGAAATTCAAGAGTTTTTGGGTTTAATTAGAATTCATTCCAAAGCTTTTTAAGGAATACAATATGCTTCGTCAAAAAATTCGATATTTCTTGGGATTTTTATGTTTTTCGTCATTGTTATCAAAGTCTTTAAAGTGTTACATCCAGAAAATTCAGGACTTTTTGGTGAAATTATTTAATATTCCATTATTTTCAAAGATCACTGATTGTTTTATCGTGGAATTCAAAAAACATTTTGAATTTCAGTTTTTAGACCCTGATTCTCTAGGAATTCATGGTGTTTCATTAATATATTCTTTTACTATTATGGTATTTTAATGAAATATTGTTTCCTACATTATGAAATTCAAGAGTTTGTGTGTTTATTAAGATTCAATTCCATAAATTACAAGGAATACTATGGACTACGTCAATAAATATAAAAATTAATGGGAATATTAAGTGCTTCATCTAAAAATTCAATGATTTTTTTAGATGAATAAGTTCTAAATTCCAAAATTTTCAATTTTAACTGATTGTAAAACCAAGAAATTCAAGAGTTTTTGGGTTTAATTAGAATACATTCCAAAGCTTTTTAAGGAATACAATATGCTTCGTCAAAAAATTCGATATTTCTTGGGATTTTTTTGTTTTTCGTCATTTGTTATCAAAGTCTTTAAAGTGTTACATCCAGAAAATTCAGGACTTTTTAAAGAAATTATTTAATATTCCATTATTTTCAAAGATCACTGATTGTTTTATCGTGGAATTCAAAAAACATTTTGAATTTCAGTTTTTAGACCCTGATTCTCTAGGAATTCATGGTGTTTCATTAATATATTCTTTTACTATTATGGTATTTTAATGAAATATTGTTTCCTACATTATGAAATTCAAGAGTTTGTGTGTTTATTAAGATTAAATTCCATGAATTACAAGGAATACTATGGACTACGCCAATAAATATAAAATTTAATGGGAATATTAAGTGCTTCATCTAGAAATTCATTGAATTTTTAGATGAATAAGTTGTAAATTCCAAAATTTTCAATTTTAACTGATTGTAAAACCAAGACATTCAAGAGTTTTTTGGATTAATTACAATACATTCCATGGTTTCTAAAGGCATACGATGTGCTACGTTAGAAAATTCAAGATTTCTTGGGGTTTTTAAGTTATTCCTCAAATATTCCCATAGAATATAGAGTTCTTTATCAAGAAATTCAATGAATTTTTAGATGAATAATATCTAAATTCCAAAATTTTCAATTTTAACTGATTGTAAAACCAAGAAATTCAAGAGTTTTTGGGTTTAATTAGAATTCATTCCAAAGCTTTTTAAGGAATACAATATGCTTCGTCAAAAAATTCGATATTTCTTGGGATTTTTATGTTTTTCGTCATTTGTTATCAAAGTCTTTAAAGTGTTACATCCAGAAAATTCAGGACTTTTTGGTGAAATTATTTAATATTCCATTATTTTCAAAGATCACTGATTGTTTTATCGTGGAATTCAAAAAACATTTTGAATTTCAGTTTTTAGACCCTGATTCTCTAGGAATTCATGGTGTTTCATTAATATATTCTTTTACTATTATGGTATTTTAATGAAATATTGTTTCCTACATTATGAAATTCAAGAGTTTGTGTGTTTATTAAGATTAAATTCCATGAATTACAAGGAATACTATGGACTACGCCAATAAATATAAAATTTAATGGGAATATTAAATGCTTCATCTAGAAATTCAATGAATTTTTAGATGAATAAGATCTAAATTCCAAAATTTTCAACTTTAACTGATTGTAAAACCAAGAAATTCAAGAGTTTTTGGGTTTAATTAGAATTCATTCCAAAGCTTTTTAAGGAATACAATATGCTTCGTTAAAAATTCGATATTTCTTGGGATTTTTATGTTATTCGTCAATTGTTATCAAAGTCTTTAAAGTGTTACATCCAGAAAATACAGTACTTTTTGGTGAATTAGTTTAATATTCCATTATTTTCAATGATTACTGAGTGTTTTATCGTGGCATTCAAAAACCATTTTGAATTTCAGTTTTTAGACCCTGATTCTTCAAGAATTCATGGTGTTTCATTAATATATTCTTTTACTATTATGGTATTTTAATGAAATATTGTTTCCTTCATTATGAAATTCAAGAGTTTGTGTGTTTATTAGGATTAAATTCCATGAATTACAAGGAATACTATGGACTACGCCAATAAATATAAAATTTTATGGGAATACTAAGTGCTTAATCTAGAAATTCAATGATTTTTTAGATGAATAAGTTCTAAATTCCAAAATTTTCAATTTTAACTGATTTTAAAACCAAGACATTCAAGAGTTTTTGGGATTAATTAGAAAACAATCCATGGAATATTAAGTGCTTCATCTAGAAATTCAATGAATTTTTACATGAAAAAGTTGTAAATTCCCAAATTTTCAATTTTAACTGATTTTAAAACCAAGACATTCAAGAGTTTTTGGGATAATTAAAAAACAATCCATGGTTTTTAAAGGAATACGATGAGCTACGTTCGAAAATTAAAGATTTCTTGGGATTTTTAAGTTATTCGTCAATTGTTATCTAAGCCTTTAAAGTGTTACATCCAGAAAATTCAGTACTTTTTGGTGAATTAGTTTAATATTCCATTATTTTCAAAGATCACTGATTGTTTTATCGTGGAATTCAAGAAACATTTTGAATTTCAGTTTTTAGACCCTGATTCTCTAGGAATTCATGGTGTTTCATTAATATATTCTTTTACTATTATGGTATTTTAATGAAATATTGTTTCCTACATTATGAAATTCAAGAGTTTGTGTGTTTATTAAGATTCAATTCCATGAATTACAAGGAATACTATGGACTACGTCAATAAATATAAAAATTAATGGGAATATTAAGTGCTTCATCTAAAAATTCAATGATTTTTTTAGATGAATAAGTTCTAAATTCCAAAATTTTCAATTTTAACTGATTGTAAAACCAAGAAATTCAAGAGTTTTTGGGTTTAATTAGAATACATTCCAAAGCTTTTTAAGGAATACAATATGCTTCGTCAAAAAATTCGATATTTCTTGGGATTTTTTTGTTTTTCGTCATTTGTTATCAAAGTCTTTAAAGTGTTACATCCAGAAAATTCAGGACTTTTTAAAGAAATTATTTAATATTCCATTATTTTCAAAGATCACTGATTGTTTTATCGTGGAATTCAAAAAACATTTTGAATTTCAGTTTTTAGACCCTGATTCTCTAGGAATTCATGGTGTTTCATTAATATATTCTTTTACTATTATGGTATTTTAATGAAATATTGTTTCCTACATTATGAAATTCAAGAGTTTGTGTGTTTATTAAGATTAAATTCCATGAATTACAAGGAATACTATGGACTACGCCAATAAATATAAAATTTAATGGGAATATTAAGTGCTTCATCTAGAAATTCATTGAATTTTTAGATGAATAAGTTGTAAATTCCAAAATTTTCAATTTTAACTGATTGTAAAACCAAGACATTCAAGAGTTTTTTGGATTAATTACAATACATTCCATGGTTTCTAAAGGCATACGATGTGCTACGTTAGAAAATTCAAGATTTCTTGGGGTTTTTAAGTTATTCCTCAAATATTCCCATAGAATATAGAGTTCTTTATCAAGAAATTCAATGAATTTTTAGATGAATAATATCTAAATTCCAAAATTTTCAATTTTAACTGATTGTAAAACCAAGAAATTCAAGAGTTTTTGGGTTTAATTAGAATTCATTCCAAAGCTTTTTAAGGAATACAATATGCTTCGTCAAAAATTCGATATTTCTTGGGATTTTTATGTTTTCGTCATTGGTATCAAGTCTTTAAAGTGTTACATCCAGAAAATTCAGAGACTTTTGGTGAAATTATTTAATATTCCATTATTTTCAATGATCACTGATTGTTTTATCGTGGAATTCAAGACAACATTTTGAAATTTCAGTTTTTAAACCCTGATTACCTCTAGGAATTCATGAAGTTTCATTAATATATTCTTTTACTATTATGGTATTTATGAAATATTGTTTCCTACATTATGAAATTCAAGAGTTGTGTGTCTTATAAGATTAACTTCCATGGAATTACAAGGAATACTATGGACTATCGTCCAATAAATATAAAATTTAATGGGAATATTACAAGTGCTTATCTAAAAAATTCAATGATTTTTTAGATGAATTAAGTTCTAAGTCCAAATTTTTCAATTAAACAATCCATGGAATATTAAGTGCTTCATCTAGAAATTCAATGAAATTTTACATGAAAAAGTTCTAAATTCCAAAATTTTCAATTTAACTGATTGTAAAACCAAGAAATTCAAGAGTTTTGGGATTAATTAGAAAACAATCCATGGTTTTTAAAGGAATACGATTAGTTACGTTAGAAAATTCAAGATTTCTTGGGATTTTTAAGTTATTCGTCAATTGTTATCTATGCCTTTAAAGTGTTACATCCAGAAAATACAGTACTTTTTGGTGAATTAGTTTAATATTCCATTATTTCAATGATTACTGAGTGTTTTATCGTGGCATTCAAAAACCATTTTGAATTTCAGTTTTTAGACACTGATTCTTCAGGAATTCATGGTGTTTCATTAATATGTTCTTTTACTACTATGGTATTTTATTGAAATATTGTTTCCTACATTAAGAAATTCAAGAGTTTGTGTGTTTTTTAAGATTAAAGTCCATGTATTACAAAGAATACTATGGACTACGTCAATAAATATAAAATTTAATGGGAATATTAAGTGCTTCATCTAGAAATTCAATGAATTTTTACATGAAAAAGTTGTAAATTCCCAAATTTTTCAATTTTAACTGATTTTAAAACAAGACATTCAAGAGTTTTTGGGATTAATTAGAAAACATTCGATGGTTTTTAAAGCAATACGATGAGCTACGTTAGAAAATTCAAGATTTCTTGGGATTTTTAAGTTATTCCTCAAATATTCCCATAGAATATAGAGTGCTTCATCTAAAAATTCAATGATTTTTTTAGAAGAATAAGTTCTAAATTCCAAAATTTTCAATTTTAACTGATTGTAAAACCAAGAAATTCAAGAGTTTTTGGGTTTAATTAGAATTCATTCCAAAGCTTTTTAAGGAATACAATATGCTTCGTAAAAAATTCGATATTTCTTGGGATTTTTATGTTATTGTCAATTGTTATCAAAGTCTTTAAAGTGTTACATCCAGAAAATTCAGGACTTTTTGGTGAAATTATTTAATATTCCATTATTTTCAAAGATCACTGATTGTTTTATCGTGGAATTCAAGAAACATTTTGAATTTCAGTTTTTAGACCCTGATTCTCTAGGAATTCATGGTGTTTCATTAATATATTCTTTTACTATTATGGTATTTTAATGAAATATTGTTTCCTACATTATGAAATTCAAGAGTTTGTGTGTTTATTAAGATTCAATTCCATAAATTACAAGGAATACTATGGACTACGTCAATAAATATAAAAATTAATGGGAATATTAAGTGCTTCATCTAAAAATTCAATGATTTTTTTAGATGAATAAGTTCTAAATTCCAAAATTTTCAATTTTAACTGATTGTAAAACCAAGAAATTCAAGAGTTTTTGGGTTTAATTAGAATACATTCCAAAGCTTTTTAAGGAATACAATATGCTTCGTCAAAAAATTCGATATTTCTTGGGATTTTTTGTTTTTCGTCATTTGTTATCAAAGTCTTTAAAGTGTTACATCCAGAAAATTCAGGACTTTTTAAAGAAATTATTTAATATTCCATTATTTTCAAAGATCACTGATTGTTTTATCGTGGAATTCAAAAAACATTTTGAATTTCAGTTTTTAGACCCTGATTCTCTAGGAATTCATGGTGTTTCATTAATATATTCTTTTACTATTATGGTATTTTAATGAAATATTGTTTCCTACATTATGAAATTCAAGAGTTTGTGTGTTTATTAAGATTAATTCCATGAATTACAAGGAATACTATGGACTACGCCAATAAATATAAAATTTAATGGGAATATTAAGTGCTTCATCTAGAAATTCATTGAATTTTTAGATGAATAAGTTGTAAATTCCAAAATTTTCAATTTTAACTGATTGTAAAACCAAGACATTCAAGAGTTTTTTGGATTAATTACAATACATTCCATGGTTTCTAAGGCATACATTGCTACGTTAGAAAATTCAAGATTCTTGGGTTTTTAAGTTATTCCTCAAATATTCCCATAGAATATAGAGTTCTTTATCAAGAAATTCAATGAATTTTTAGATGAATAATATCTAAATTCCAAAATTTTCAATTTTAACTGATTGTAAAACCAAGAATTCAAGAGTTTTGGGTTTAATTAGAATTCATTCCAAAGCTTTTTAAGGAATACAATATGCTTCGTCAAAAAATTCGATATTTCTTGGGATTTTTATGTTTTTCGTCATTTGTTATCAAAGTCTTTAAAGTGTTACATCCAGAAAATTCAGGACTTTTTGGGTGAAATTATTTAATATTCCATTATTTTCAAAGATCACTGATTGTTTTATCGTGGAATTCAAAAAACATTTTGAATTTCAGTTTTTAGACCCTGATTCTCTAGGAATTCATGGTGTTTCATTAATATATTCTTTTACTATTATGGTATTTTAATGAAATATTGTTTCCTACATTATGAAATTCAAGAGTTTGTGTGTTTATTAAGATTCAATTCCATAAATTACAAGGAATACTATGGACTACGTCAATAATATAAAAATTAATGGGAATATTAAGTGCTTCATCTCAAAATTCAATGATTTTTTTAGATGAATAAGTTCTAAATTCCAAAATTTTCAATTTAACTGATTGTAAAACCAAGAAATTCAAGAGTTTTTGGGATTAATTAGAAAACAATTCCAAAGCTTTTTAAGGAATACAATATAGCTTACGTTAAAAAATTCAATATTTCTTGGGATTTTTTAGTTTATTCGTCATTGTTATCAATGCCTTTAAAGTGTTACATCCAGAAAATTCAGGACTTTTTAAGAAATTAGTTTAATATTCCATTATTTTCAATGATTACTGAGTGTTTTATCGTGGCATTCAAAAACCATTTTGAATTTCAGTTTTTAGACCCTGATTCTCTCAGGAATTCATGGTGTTTCATTAATATATTCTTTTACTACTATGGTATTTTATGAAATATTGTTTCCTACATTATAGAAATTCAAGAGTTTGTGTGTTTTTTAAGATTAAAGTCCATGAATTACAAGGAATACTATGGACTACGCCAATAAATATAAAATTTAATGGGAATATTAAGTGCTTCATCTAGAAATTCATTGAATTTTTAGATGAATAAGTTGTAAATTCCAAATTTTCAATTTTAACTGATTGTAAAACCAAGACATTCAAGAGTTTTTGGATTAATTACAATACATTCCATGGTTTCTAAAGGCAATACGATGTGCTACGTTAGAAAATTCAAGATTTCTTGGGTTTTTAAGTTATTCCTCAAATATTCCCATAGAATATAGAGTTCTTTATCAAGAAATTCAATGAATTTTTAGATGAATAAGTATCTAAATTCCAAAATTTTCAATTTTAACTGATTGTAAAACCAAGAAATTCAAGAGTTTTTGGGTTTAATTAGAATTCATTCCAAAGCTTTTTAAGGAATACAATATGCTTCGTCAAAAAATTCGATATTTCTTGGGATTTTTATGTTATTCGTCATTTGTTATCAAAGTCTTTAAAGTGTTACATCCAGAAAATTCAGGACTTTTGGTGAAATTATTTAATATTCCATTATTTTCAAAGATCACTGATTGTTTTATCGTGGAATTCAAAAACATTTTGAATTTCAGTTTTTAGACCCTGATTCTCTAGGAATTCATGGTGTTTCATTAATATATTCTTTTACTATTATGGTATTTTAATGAAATATTGTTTCCTACATTATGAAATTCAAGAGTTTGTGTGTTTATTAAGATTAAATTCCATGAATTACAAGGAATACTATGGACTACGCCAATAAATATAAAATTTAATGGGAATATTAAATGCTTCATCTAGAAATTCAATGAATTTTTAGATGAATAAGATCTAAATTCCAAAATTTTCAACTTTAACTGATTGTAAAACCAAGAAATTCAAGAGTTTTTGGGTTTAATTAGAATTCATTCCAAAGCTTTTTAAGGAATACAATATGCTTCGTTAAAAATTCGATATTTCTTGGGATTTTTATGTTATTCGTCAATTGTTATCAAAGTCTTTAAAGTGTTACATCCAGAAAATACAGTACTTTTTGGTGAATTAGTTTAATATTCCATTATTTTCAATGATTACTGAGGTGTTTTATCGTGGCATTCAAAAACCATTTTGAATTTCAGTTTTTAGACCCTGATTCTTCAAGAATTCATGGTGTTTCATTAATATATTCTTTTACTATTATGGTATTTTAATGAAATATTGTTTCCTTCATTATGAAATTCAAGAGTTTGTGTGTTTATTAGGATTAAATTCCATGAATTACAAGGAATACTATGGACTACGCCAATAAATATAAAATTTTATGGGAATACTAAGTGCTTAATCTAGAAATTCAATGATTTTTTAGATGAATAAGATCTAAATTCCAAAATTTTCAATTTTAACTGATTTTAAAACCAAGACATTCAAGAGTTTTTGGGATTAATTAGAAAACAATCCATGGAATATTAAGTGCTTCATCTAGAAATTCAATGAATTTTTACATGAAAAAGTTGTAAATTCCCAAATTTTTCAATTTTAACTGATTTTAAAACCAAGACATCAAGAGTTTTTGGGATTAATTAAAAAACAATCCATGGTTTTTAAAGGAATACGATGAGCTACGTTCGAAAATTAAAGATTTCTTGGGATTTTAAGTTATTCGTCAATTGTTATCTAAGCCTTTAAAGTGTTACATCCAGAAAATTCAGTACTTTTTGGTGCATTAGTTTAATATTCCATTATTTTCAAAGATCACTGATTGTTTTATCGTGGAATTCAAGAAACATTTTGAATTTCAGTTTTTAGACCCTGATTCTCTAGGAATTCATGGTGTTTCATTAATATATTCTTTTACTATTATGGTATTTTAATGAAATATTGTTTCCTACATTATGAAATTCAAGAGTTTGTGTGTTTTATTAAGATTCAATTCCATGAATTACAAGGAATACTATGGACTACGTCAATAAATATAAAATTAATGGGAATATTAAGTGCTTCATCTAAAAATTCAATGATTTTTTTAGATGAATAAGTTCTAAATTCCAAAATTTTCAATTTTAACTGATTGTAAAACCAAGAAATTCAAGAGTTTTTGGGTTTAATTAGAATACATTCCAAAGCTTTTTAAGGAATACAATATGCTTCGTCAAAAATTCGATATTTCTTGGGATTTTTTTGTTTTTCGTCATTTGTTATCAAAGTCTTTAAAGTGTTACATCCAGAAAATTCAGGACTTTTTAAAGAAATTATTTAATATTCCATTATTTTCAAAGATCACTGATTGTTTTATCGTGGAATTCAAAAAACATTTTGAATTTCAGTTTTTAGACCCTGATTCTCTAGGAATTCATGGTGTTTCATTAATATATTCTTTTACTATTATGGTATTTTAATGAAATATTGTTTCCTACATTATGAAATTCAAGAGTTTGTGTGTTTATTAAGATTAAATTCCATGAATTACAAGGAATACTATGGACTACGCCAATAAATATAAAATTTAATGGGAATATTAAGTGCTTCATCTAGAAATTCATTGAATTTTTAGATGAATAAGTTGTAAATTCCAAAATTTTCAATTTTAACTGATTGTAAAACCAAGACATTCAAGAGTTTTTTGGATTATTACATACATTCCATGGTTTCTAAAGGCATACGATGTGCTACGTTAGAAAATTCAAGATTTCTTGGGGTTTTTAAGTTATTCCTCAAATATTCCCATAGAATATAGAGTTCTTTATCAAGAAATTCAATGAATTTTTAGATGAATAATATCTAAATTCCAAAAATTTTCAATTTTAACTGATTGTAAAACCAAGAAATTCAAGAGTTTTTGGGTTTAATTAGAATTCATTCAAGCTTTTTAAGGAATACAATATGCTTCGTCAAAAAATTCGATATTTCTTGGGATTTTTATGTTTTTCGTCATTTGTTATCAAAGTCTTTAAAGTGTTACATCCAGAAAATTCAGGACTTTTTGGTGAAATTATTTAATATTCCATTATTTTCAAAGATCACTGATTGTTTTATCGTGGAATTCAAAAACATTTTGAATTTCAGTTTTTAGACCCTGATTCTCTAGGAATTCATGGTGTTTCATTAATATATTCTTTTACTATTATGGTATTTTAATGAATATTGTTTCCTACATTAAGAAATTCAAGAGTTTGTGGTTTTTTAAGATTAAAGTCCATGTATTACAAAGAATACTATGGACTACGTCAATAAATATAAAATTTAATGGGAATATTAAGTGCTTCATCTAAAAATTCAATGATATTTTACATGAAAAGTTGTAAATTCCCCAAATTTTTCAATTTAACTGATTGAAACACCAAGAAATTCAAGAGTTTTTGGTTTAATTAGAAAACAATCCATGGAATATTAAGTGCTTCATCTAGAAATTCAATGAAATTTTACATGAAAAAGTTCTAAATTCCAAAATTTTCAATTTTAACTGATTGTAAAAACCAAGAAATTCAAGAGTTTTTGGGATTAATTAGAACACAATCCATGGTTTTTAAAGGAATACGATTAGTTACGTTAGAAAATTCAAGATTTCTTGGGATTTTTAAGTTATTCGTCAATTGTTATCTATGCCTTTAAAGTGTTACATCCAGAAAATACAGTACTTTTTGGTGAATTAGTTTAATATTCCATTATTTTCAATGATTACTGAGTGTTTTATCGTGGCATTCAAAAACCATTTTGAATTTCAGTTTTTAGGACACTGATTCTTCAGGAATTCATGGTGTTTCATTAATATGTTCTTTTACTACTATGGTATTTTATTGAAATATTGTTCCTACATAAGAAATTCAAGAGTTTGTGTGTTTTTTAAGATTAAAGTCCATGTATTACAAAGAATACTATGGACTACGTCAATAAATATAAAATTTAATGGGAATATTAAGTGCGTCATCTAGAAATTCAATGAATTTTTACATGAAAAAGTTGTAAATTCCCAAATTTTTCAATTTTAACTGATTTTAAAAACAAGACATTCAGAGTTTTTGGGATTAATTAGAAAACATTCGATGGTTTTTAAAGCAATACGATGAGCTACGTTAGAAAATTCAAGATTTCTTGGGATTTTTAAGTTATTCCTCAAATATTCCCATAGAATATAGAGTGCTTTATCTAAGAAATTCAATAATTCTTTTGTGTAGTATAAGTTCTAAATTCCAAAATTTTCAATTTTAACTGATTGTAAAACCAAGAAATTCAAGAGTTTTTGGGTTTAATTAGAATTCATTCCAAAGCTTTTTAAGGAATACAATATGCTTCGTCAAAAATTCGATATTTCTTGGGATTTTTATGTATTCTTCAATTGTTATCAAAGTCTTTAAAGTGTTACATCCAGAAAATTCAGGACTTTTTGGTGAAATTATTTAATATTCCATTATTTTCAAAGATCACTGATTGTTTTATCGTGGAATTCAAGAAACATTTTGAATTTCAGTTTTTAGACCCTGATTCTCTAGGAATTCATGGTGTTTCATTAATATATTCTTTTACTATTATGGTATTTAATGAAATATTGTTTCCTACATTATGAAATTCAAGAGTTTGTGTGTTTATTAAGATTCAATTCCATGAATTACAAGGAATACTATGGACTACGTCAATAAATATAAAATTAATGGGAATATTAAGTGCTTCATCTAAAAATTCAATGATTTTTTTAGATGAATAAGTTCTAAATTCCAAAATTTTCAATTTTAACTGATTGTAAAACCAAGAAATTCAAGAGTTTTTGGGTTTAATTAGAATTCATTCCAAAGCTGTTTAAGGAATACAATATGCTTCGTCAAAAAATTCGATATTTCTTGGGATTTTATGTTTTTCGTCATTTGTTATCAAAGTCTTTAAAGTGTTACATCCAGAAAATCAGGACTTTTTAAAGAAATTATTTAATATTCCATTATTTTCAAAGATCACTGATTGTTTTATCGTGGAATTCAAAAAACATTTTGAATTTCAGTTTTTAGACCCTGATTCTCTAGGAATTCATGGTGTTCATTAATATATTCTTTACTATTATGGTATTTTAATGAAATATTGTTTCCTACATTATGAAATTCAAGAGTTTGTGTGTTTATTAAGATTAAATTCCATGAATTACAAGGAATACTATGGACTAGCCAATAAATATAAAATTTTAATGGGAATATTAAGTGCTTCATCTAGAAATTCATTGAATTTTTAGATGAATAAGTTTGTAAATTCCAAAATTTTCAATTTTAACTGATTGTAAAACCAAGACATTCAAGAGTTTTTTGGATTAATTACAATACGTTAGAAAAATTCAAGATTTCTTGGGGTTTTTAAGTTATTCCTCAAATATTCCCATAGAATATAGAGTTCTTTATCAAGAAATTCAATGAATTTTTAGATGAATAATATCTAAATTCCAAAATTTTCAATTTAACTGATTGTAAAACCAAGAAATTCAAGAGTTTTTGGGTTTAATTAGAATTCATTCCAAAGCTTTTTAAGGAATACAATATGCTTCGTCAAAAAATTCGATATTTCTTGGGATTTTTATGTTTTTCGTCATTTGTTATCAAAGTCTTTAAAGTGTTACATCACAGAAAATTCAGGACTTTTGGTGAAATTATTTAATATTCCATTATTTTCAAAGATCACTGATTGTTTTATCATTAATTGTGGAATTCAAAAAACATTTTGAATTTCAGTTTTTAGACCCTGATTCTCTAGGAATTCATGGTGTTTCATTAATATATTCTTTTACTATTATGGTATTTTAATGAAATATTGTTTCCTACATTAAGAAATTCAAGAGTTTGTGTTTTTTTAAGATTAAATTCCATGTATTACAAAGAATACTATGGACTACGTCAATAAATATAAAATTTATGGGAATATTAAGTGCTTCATCTAAAAATTCAATGATATTTTACATGAAAAGTTGTAAATTCCAAAATTTTTCAATTTTAACTGATTGAACACCAAGAAATTCAAGAGTTTTTGGGTTTAATTAGAAAACAATCCATGGAATATTAAGTGCTTCATCTAGAAATTCAATGAATTTTACATGAAAAGTTCTAAATTCCAATTTTCAATTTAAAACTGATTGTAAAACCAAGAAATTCAAGAGTTTTTGGGATTAATTAGAAAACAATCCATGGTTTTTAAAGGAATACGATTAGTTACGTTAGAAAATTCAAGATTTCTTGGGATTTTTAAGTTATTCGTCAATTGTTATCTATGCCTTTAAAGTGTTACATCCAGAAAATACAGTACTTTTTGGTGAATTAGTTTAATATTCCATTATTTTCAATGATTACTGAGTGTTTTATCGTGGCATTCAAAAACCATTTTGAATTTCAGTTTTTAGACACTGATTCTTCAGGAATTCATGGTGTTTCATTAATATGTTCTTTTACTACTATGGTATTTTATTGAAATATTGTTCCTACATTAAGAAATTCAAGAGTTTGTGTGTTTTTTAAGATTAAAGTCCATGTATTACAAAGAATACTATGGACTACGTCAATAAATATAAAATTTAATGGGAATATTAAGTGCTTCATCTAGAAATTCAATGAATTTCTACATGAAAAAGTTGTAAAATTCCCAAATTTTCAATTTTAACTGATTTTAAAAACAAGACATTCAAGAGTTTTTGGGATTAATTAGAAAACATTCGATGGTTTGTTAAAGCAATACGATGAGCTACGTTAGAAAATTCAAGATTTCTTGGGATTTTTAAGTTATTCCTCAAATATTCCCATAGAATATAGAGTGCTTATCTACGAAATTCAATGATCTTTTGTAGTGTATAAGTTCTAAATTCCAAAATTTTCAATTTAACTGATTGTAAACCAAGAAATTCAAGAGTTTTTGGGTTTAATTAGAATTCATTCCAAAGCTTTTTAAGGAATACAATATGCTTCGTAAAAAAATTCGATATTTCTTGGGATTTTTATGTTATTCTGTCAATTGTTATCAAAAGTCTTTAAAGTGTTACATCCAGAAAATTCAGGACTTTTTGGTTGAAAATTATTTAATATTCCATTATTTTCAAAGATCACTGATTGTTTTATCGTGGAATTCAAGAAACATTTGAATTTCAGTTTTTAGACCCTGATTCTCTAGGAATTCATGGTGTTTCATTAATATATTCTTTTACTATTATGGTATTTTAATGAAATATTGTTTCCTACATTATGAAATTCAAGAGTTTGTGTGTTTATTAAGATTCAATTCCATAAATTACAAGGAATACTATGGACTACGTCAATAAATATAAAAATTAATGGGAATATTAAGTGCTTCATCTAAAAATTCAATGATTTTTTAGATGAATAAGTTCTAAATTCCAAAATTTTCAATTTAACTGATTGTAAAACCAAGAATTCAAGAGTTTTGGGTTTAATTAGAATTCATTCCAAAGCTTTTTAAGGAATACAATATGCTTCGTCAAAAATTCGATATTTCTTGGGATTTTTATGTATTTCGTCAATTTGTTATCAAAGTCTTTAAAGTGTTCATCCAGAAAATTCAGGACTTTTGGTGAAATTATTTAATATTCCATTATTTTCAAAGATCACTGATTGTTTTATCGTGGAATTCAAAAAACATTTTGAATTTCAGTTTTTAGACCCTGATTCTCTAGGAATTCATGGTGTTTCATTAATATATTCTTTTACTATTATGGTATTTTAATGAAATATTGTTTCCTACATTAAGAAATTCAAGAGTTTGTGTGTTTTTAAGATTAAATTCCATGAATTACAAGGAATACTATGGACTACGTCAATAAATATAAAATTTAATGGGAATATTAGTTTCATCTAAAAATTCAATGATTTTTTAATGAAAAAGTTCTAAATTCCAAATTTTTCAATTTTAACTGATTGAAAACCAAGAAATTCAAGAGTTTTTGGGTTATTAGAAAACAATCCATGGAATATTAAGTGCTTCATCTAGAAATTCAATGAAATTACATGAAAAAGTTCTAAATTCCAAAATTTCAATTTTACTGATTGTAAAACCAAGAAATTCAAGAGTTTTTGGGATTAATTAGAAAAACAATCCTGTTTTTAAAGGAATACGATTAGTTACGTTAGAAAATTCAAGATTCTTGGGATTTTTAAGTTATTCGTCAATTGTATCTATGCCTTTCAAGTGTTACATCCAGAAAATACAGTACTTTTTGGTTGAATTAGTTTAATATTCCATTATTTTCAATGATTACTGAGTGTTTTATCGTGGCATTCAAAACCATTTTGAATTTCATTTTTTAGACCCTGATTCTTCAGGAATTCATGGTGTTTCATTAATATGTTCTTTTACTACTATGGTATTTTATGAAATATTGTTTCCTACATTAAGAAATTCAAGAGTTTGTGTGTTTTTTAAGATTAAAGTCCATGTATTACAAAGAATACTATGGACTACGTCAATAAATATAAAATTTAATGGGAATATTAAGTGCTTCATCTAGAAATTCAATGAATTTTTACATGAAAAGTTGTTAAATCCCAAAATTTTCAATTTTAACTGATTTTAAACCAAGACATTCAAGAGTTTTTGGGATTAATTAGAAACATTCGATGGTTTTTAAAGCAATACGATGATACGTTAGAAAATTCAAGATTTCTTGGGATTTTTAAGTTATTCCTCAATATTCCCATAGAATATAGAGTGCTTCATCTAAAATTCAATGATTTTTTAGATGATAAGTTCTAAATTCCAAAATTTTCAATTTTAACTGATTGTAAAACCAAGAAATTCAAGAGTTTTTGGGTTTAATTAGAATTCATTCCAAAGCTTTTTAGGAATACAATATCTGCGTCGAAAAATTCGATATTTCTTGGGATTTTTATGTTATTTGTCAATTGTTATCAAAGTCTTTAAAGTGTTACATCCAGAAAATTCAGGACTTTTTTGGTGAAATTATTTAATATTCCATTATTTCAAAGATCACTGATTGTTTTATCGTGGAATTCAAGAAACATTTTGAATTTCAGTTTTTAGACCCTGATTCTCTAGGAATTCATGGTGTTTCATTAATATCTTCTTTACTATTATGGTATTTTAATGAAATATTGTTTCCTACATTATGAAATTCAAGAGTTTGTGTGTTTATTAAGACAATTCCATGAATTACAAGGAATACTATGGACTACGTCAATAAATATAAAATTAATGGGAATATTAAGTGCTTCATCTAAAAATTCAATGATTTTTTAGATGAATAAGTTCTAAATTCCAAAATTTTCAATTTTAACTGATTGTAAAACCAAGAAATTCAAGAGTTTTGGGTTTAATTAGAATACATTCCAAAGCTTTTTAAGGAATACAATATGCTTCGTCAAAAAATTCGATATTTCTTGGGATTTTTTTGTTTTCGTCAATTGTTATCAAAGTCTTTAAAGTGTTACATCCAGAAAATTCAGGACTTTTGGTGAAATTATTTAATATTCCATTATTTTCAAAGATCACTGATTGTTTTATCGTGGAATTCAAAAAACATTTTGAATTTCAGTTTTTAGACCCTGATTCTCTAGGAATTCATGGTGTTTCATTAATATATTCTTTTACTATTATGGTATTTTAATGAAATATTGTTTCCTACATTATGAAATTCAAGAGTTTGTGTGTTTATTAAGATTAAATTCCATGAATTACAAGGAATACTATGGACTACGCCAATAAATATAAAATTTATGGGAATATTAAGTGCTTCATCTAGAAATTCATGAATTTTAGATGAAAAGTTGTAAATTCCAAAATTTTTTTAACTGATTGTAAAACCAAGACATTCAAGAGTTTTTGGATTAATTAGAATACATTCCATGGTTTCTAAAGGCATACGATGTGCTACGTTAGAAAATTCAAGATTTCTGGGGTTTTTTTTAAGTTATTCCTCAAATATTCCCATAGAATATAGAGTTCTTTATCAAGAAATTCAATGAATTTTAGATGAATAATATCTAAATTCCAAATTTTCAATTTTAACTGATTGTAAAACCAAGAAATTCAAGAGTTTTTGGGTTAATTAGAATTCATTCCAAAGCTTTTTAAGGAATACAATATGCTTCGTCAAAAAATCGATATTTCTTGGGATTTTTATGTTTTTCGTCATTGTTATCAAAGTCTTTAAAGTGTTACATCCAGAAAATTCAGACTTTTTGGTGATGGTGAAATTATTTAATATTATTATTTTCAAAATCACTGATTGGTTTTATCGTGGATTCAAAAAACATTTTGAATTTCAGTTTTAGACCCTGATTCTCTAGGAATTCATGGTGTTTCATTAATAATTCTTTTACTATTATGGTATTTTATGAAATATTGTTTCCTACATTAAGAAATTCAAGAGTTGTGTGTTTTTTAAGATTAAAGTCCATGTATTACAAAGAATACTATGGACTACGTCAATAATATAAATTTAATGGGAAATTAAGTGCTTCATCTAAAAATTCAATGATATTTTACATGAAAAGTTGTTCTAAATCCCAAATTTTCAATTTTAACTGATTGAACACCAAGAAATTCAAGAGTTTTTGGGTTTAATTAGAAAACAATAATGGAATATTAAGTGCTTCATCTAGAAATTCAATGATTTTTTACATGAAAGTTCTAAATTCCAAAATTTTCAATTTTAACTGATTGTTAAACCAAGAAATTCAAGAGTTTTTGGGATTAATTAGAAAACAATCCCATGGTTTTTAAAGGAATACGATTAGTTACGTTAGAAAATTCAAGATTTCTTGGGATTTTTAAGTTATTCGTCAATGTTATCTAAGCCTTTAAAGTGTTACATCCAGAAAAACAGTACTTTGGTGAATTAGTTTAATATTCCATTATTTTCAATGATTACTGAGTGTTTTATCGTGGCATTCAAAAACCATTTTGAATTTCAGTTTTTAGACCTGATTCTTCAGGAATTCATGGTGTTTTCATTAATATGTTCTTTTACTACTATGGTATTTTATGAAATATGTTTCCTACATTAAGAAATTCAAGAGTTTGTGTGTTTTTTAAGATTAAAGTCCATGTATTACAAGGATACTATGGACTACGTCAATAAATATAAAAATTTAATGGGAATATTAAGTGCTTCATCTAAAAATTCAATGATTTTTTTAGATGAATAAGTTCTAAATTCCAAAATTTTCAATTTTAACTGATTGTAAAACCAAGACATTCAAGAGTTTTTTGGATTAATTAGAATACATTCCATGGTTTCTAAAGGCATACGATGTGCTACGTTAGAAATTCAAGATTTCTTGGGGTTTTTAAGTTATTCCTCAAATATTCCATAGAATATAGAGTTCTTTATCAAGAAATTCAATGAATTTTTAGATGAATAATATCTAAATTCCAAAATTTTCAATTT
>NC_040880.1:56263425-56275530 GCF_003676215.2 Rhopalosiphum maidis
CACCGATGTGCTAATAACCTTAAATTTTACTTTTAAGAACACTTACATGTATAATAAATAAAACTTAATAGTTTAAATGTCAAAATTGAAATATTCTATTTTATATGAATGGGGTGATTCAACCCCCAATTCGTTTATTACAGATTTGGATCCACCGAGATGCTAATAACCTTAAATTTACTTTTAAGAACACTTACATTGTATAATAAATAAAACTTAATAGTTTAAATGTCAAAATTGAAATATTCTATTTTTAGTGTGAATGGGGTGATTCAACCCCCGATTCATTTAATAACGAAATATGGTGCCGATGTGCTCATAACCTAAATTTTACTTTTAAGAACACTTACATTGTATAATAAATAAAACTTAATAGTTAAATGTCAAAATTGAAATATTCTATTTTTAGTGAAAATGGGATGAGTCAACCCCCACTTCGTTTAAAAACGTGTTCTGGTGAACCGATGTTCTAATAACCTTAAATATTATTTTTAAACACTCTTACAATGTAAAATAAATAAAACTTAATAGTTTAAATGACAAAATTGAAATATTCTATTTTTAGTGTGAATGGGGTGATTCAACCCCCGATTCATTTAATAACGAAATATGGTGCACTGATGTGCTCATAACCTTAAATTTACTTTTAAGAACATTTACATTGTATAATAAATAAAACTTAATACTTTAAATGTCAAAATTGAAATATTCTATTTTTAGTGTGAATAAGGTGATTCAACCCCAATTCGTTTTTTTACAGATTTCGGATCCACCGATGTGCTAATAACCTTAAATATTATTTTTAAAAACTATTACAATGTAATATAAATAAAACTTAATAGTTTAAAAGTCAAATTTAAAATATTTTATTTTTAGTATGAATGGGGTGATTCAACCCCCAATTCGTTTTTTACAGATTTCGGATCCACCGAGATGCTAATAACCTTAAATTTTACTTTTAAGAACACTTACATTGTATAATAAATAAAACTTAATAGTTAAATGTCAAAATTGAAATATTCTATTTTTAGTGTGAATGGGTGATTCAACCCCCGATTCATTTAATAACGAAATATGGTGCACCGATGTGCTCATAACCTTAAATTTTACTTTTAAGAACACTTACATTGTATAATAAATAAAACTTAATAGTTTAAATGTCAAAATTGAAATATTCTATTTTAGTGTGAAAATGGGATGATTCAACCCCCACTTCGTTTAAAACGTGTTCTGGTGAACCGATGTTCTAATTACCTTAAATTATTTTAAAACACTCTTACATGTAAAATAAATAAAACTTAATAGTTTAAATGTCAAAATTGAAATATTCTATTTTTAGTGTGAATGGGGTGATTCAACCCCCAATTCGTTTTTTACAGATTTCGGATCCACCGATGTGCTAATAACCTTAAATTTATTTTAAAAACTATTACAATGTAATATAAATAAAACTTAATAGTTTAAATGTCAAATTTAAAATATTCTATTTTTAGTGATGAATGGGATGATTCAACCCCAATTCGTTTTTACAGATTTCGGATCCACCGAGATGCTAATAACCTTAAATTTTACTTTTAAGAACACTTACATTGTATAATAAATAAAACTTAATAGTTAAAATGTCAAAATTGAAATATTCTATTTTTAGTGTGAATGGGGTGATTCAACCCCCAATTCGTTTTTTACAGATTTCGGATCCACCGAGTGCTAATAACCTTAAATTTTACTTTTAAGAACACTTACATTGTATAATAAATAAAACTTAATAGTTTAAATGTCAAAATTTGAAATATTCTATTTTTAGTATGAATGGGGTGATTCAACCCCCAATTCTTTTTACAGATTTCGGATCCACCGAGATGCTAATAACCTTAAATTTACTTTTAAGAACACTTACATTGTATAATAAATAAAACTTAATAGTTTAAATGTCAAAATTGAAATATTCTATTTTTAGTGTGAATGGGGTGATTCAACCCCCAATTCGTTTTTACAGATTTCGGATCCACCGAGATGCTAATAACCTTAAATGTTACTTTTAAGAACACTTACATTGTATAATAAATAAAACTTAATAGTTTAAATGTCAAAATTGAAATATTCTATTTTAGTGTGAATAAGGTGATTCAACCCCCGATTCATTTATAACGAAATATGGTGCACTGATGTGCTCATAACCTTAAATTTTACTTTTAAGAACACTTACATTGTATAATAAATAAAACTTAATAGTGTAAATGTCAAAATTGAAATATTCTATTTTTATATGAATGGGGTGATTCAACCCCAATTCGTTTATTACAGATTTCGGATCCACCGAGATGCTAATAACCTTAATTTTACTTTTAAGAACACTTACATTGTATAATAAATAAAACTTAATAGTTAAAATGTCAAATTGAAATATTCTATTTTTAGTGTGAATAAGGTGATTAACCCCCGATTCATTTAATAACGAAATATGGTGCACCGATGTGCTCATAACCTAAATTTTACTTTAAGAACACTTACATTGTAATAATAAATAAAACGTATAGTTTAAATGTCAAAATTGAAATATTCTATTTTTAGTGAAAATGGGATGAGTCAACCCCCACTACGTTTAAAAACGTGTTCTGGTGAACCGATGTTCTAATTATCTTAAATATTATTTTAAAACACTCTTCAAATGTAAAATAAATAACACTTAATAGTTTAAACTGACAAAATTGAAAAATTCTATTTTTAGTGTGAATGGGGTGATTCAACCCCTGATCATTTAATAACGAAAATATGGTGCACTGATGTGCTCATAACCTTAAATTTTACTTTTAAGACATTTACATTGTATAATAAATAAAACTTAATACTTTAAATGTCAAAATTGAATATTCTATTTTTAGTATGAAAATGGGATGAGTCAACCCCCACTAAGTTTAAAAACGTGTTCTGGTGAACCGATGTTCTAATTATCTTAAATATTATTTTTAAACACCTCTTACAATGTAAAATAAATAAACTTAATAGTTTAAATGACAAAATTGAAATATTCTATTTTTAGTGTGAATAAGGTGATTCAACCCCCAATTCGTTTTTTACAGATTTCGGATCCACCGATGTGCTAATAACCTTAAATATTATTTTTAAAAACTATTACAATGTAATATAAATAAAACTTAATAGTTTAAAAGTCAAATTTAAAATATTTTATTTTTAGTATGAATGGGATGATTCACCCCCAATTCGTTTTTTACAGATTTCGGATCCACCGAGATGCTAATAACCTTAAATTTTACTTTAAGAACACTTACATTGTATAATAAATAAAACTTAATAGTTTAAATGTCAAAATTGAAATATTCTATTTTTAGTGAAAATGGGATGAGTCAACCCCCACTACGTTTAAAAACGTGTTCTGGTGAACCGATGTTCTAATTATCTTAAATATTATTTTTAAACACTCTTACAATGTAAAATAAATAAAACTTAATAGTTTAAATGACAAAATTGAAAAATTCTATTTTTAGTGTGAATGGGGTGATTCAACCCCTGATTCATTTAATAACGAAATATGGTGCACTGATGTGCTCATAACCTTAAATTTTACTTTTAAGAACTATTACATTGTATAATAAATAAAACTTAATACTTTAAATGTCAAAATTGAAATATTCTATTTTTAGTGTGAATAAGGTGATTCAACCCCCAATTCGTTTTTTACAGATTTCGGATCCACCGATGTGCTAATAACCTAAATATTATTTTTAAAAAACTATTACAATGTAATATAAATAAAACTTAATAGTTTAAAAGTCAATTTAAAATATTTTTTTTTTATTATGAATGGGGTGATTCAACCCCCAATTCGTTTTTACAGATTTCGGATCCACCGAGATGCTAATAACCTTAAATTTTACTTTTAAGAACACTTACATTGTATAATAAATAAAACTTAATAGTTTAAATGTCAA
Organism: Rhopalosiphum maidis; assembly: GCF_003676215.2. Classification (NCBI taxonomy): domain Eukaryota; kingdom Metazoa; phylum Arthropoda; class Insecta; order Hemiptera; family Aphididae; genus Rhopalosiphum; species Rhopalosiphum maidis. The sequence goes on from NC_040880.1 coordinate 56,267,376, forward strand.
AATTGAAATATTCTATTTTTAGTGTGAATGGAGTGATTCAACCCCCGATTCATTTAATAACGAAATATGGTGCACTGATGTGCTCATAACCTTAATTTTACTTTTAAGAACACTTACATTGTATAATAAATAAAACTTAATAGTTTAAATGTCAAAATTGAAATATTCTATTTTTAGTGTGAATAAGGTGATTCAACCCCAATTCGTTTTTTACAGATTTCGGATCCACCGATGTGCTAATAACCTTAAATATTATTTTTAAAAACTATTACAATGTAATATAATAAAACTTAATAGTTTAAAAGTCAAATTTAAAATATTTTATTTTTAGTATGAATGGGATGATTCAACCCCCAATTCGTTTTTTTACAGATTTCGGATCCACCGAGATGCTAATAACCTTAAATTTACTTTTAAGAACACTTACATTGTATATAAATAAAACTTAATAGTTAAAATGTCAAAATTGAAATATTCTATTTTAAGTATGAATGGGGTGATTCAACCCCCAATTCGTTTTTTACAGATTTCGGATCCACCGAGATGCTAATAACCTTAAATGTTACTTTTAAGAACACTTACATTGTATAATAAATAAAACTTAATAGTTTAAATGTCAAAATTGAAATATTCTATTTTTAGTGTGAATAAGGGTGATTCAACCCCCGATTCATTTAATACAGAATTATGGTGCACTGATGTGCTCATAACCTTAAATTTTACTTTTAAGAACACTTACATGTATAATAATAAACTTAATAGTTTAAATGTCAAAATTGAAATATTCTATTTTTATTATGAATGGGGTGATTCAACCCCCAATTCGTTTATTACAGATTTCGGATCCACCGAGATGCTAATAACCTTAAATTTTACTTTTAAGAACACTTACATTGTATAATAAATAAAACTTAATAGTTAAAATGTCAAAATTGAAATATTCTATTTTTAGTGTGAATAGGTGATTCAACCCCCGATTCATTTAATAACGAAATATGGTGCACCGATGTGCTCATAACCTTAAATTTTACTTTTAAGAACACTTACATTGTATAATAAATAAAACTTAATAGTTTAAATGTCAAAATTGAAATATTCTATTTTTAGTGAAAATGGGATGAGTCAACCCCCACTACGTTTAAAAACGTGTTCTGGTGAACCGATGTTCTAATTATCTTAAATATTATTTTTAAACACTCTTACAATGTAAAATAATAAAACTTAATAGTTTAAATGACAAAAATTGAAAATTCTATTTTTAGTGGGAATGGGGTGATTCAACCCCCTGATTCATTTAATAACGAAATATGGTGCACTGATGTGCTCATAACCTTAATTTTACTTTTAAGAACATTTACATTGTATAATAAATAAAACTTAATAGCTTTAAATGTCAAAATTGAAATATTCTATTTTAGTGTGAATAAGGTGATTCAACCCCCAATTCGTTTTTTTACAGATTTCGGATCCACCGATGTGCTAATAACCTTAAATATTATTTTTAAAACTATTACAATGTAATATAAATAAAACTTAATAGTTTAAAAGTCAAATTTAAAATATTTTATTTTAGTATGAATGGGATGATTCAACCCCAATTCGTTTTTTACAGATTTCGGATCCACCGAGATGCTAATAACCTTAAATTTTACTTTTAAGAACACTTACATTGTATAATAAATAAAACTTAATAGTTAAAATGTCAAAATTGAAATATTCTATTTTAAGTATGAATGGGGTGATTCAACCCCCAATTCGTTTTTTACAGATTTCGGATCCACCGAGATGCTAATAACCTTAAATGTTACTTTTAAGAACACTTACATTGTATAATAAATAAAACTTAATAGTTTAAATGTCAAAATTGAAATATTCTATTTTTAGTGTGAATAAGGTGATTCAACCCCCGATTCATTTAATAACGAAATATGGTGCACTGATGTGCTCATAACCTTAAATTTTACTTTTAAGAACACTTACATTGTATAATAAATAAAACTAATAGTTTAAATGTCAAAATTGAAAATATTCTATTTTTATTATGAATGGGGTGATTCAACCCCCCAATTCGTTTATTACAGATTTCGGATCCACGAGATGCTAATAACCTTAAATTTTACTTTTAAGAACACTTACATTGTATAATAAATAAAACTTAATAGTTTAAAATGTCAAAATTGAAATATTCTATTTTTAGTGTGAATAAGGTGATTCAACCCCCGATTCATTTAATAACGAAATATGGTGCACCGATGTGCTCATAACCTAAAATTTTACTTTTAAGAACACTTACATTGTATAATAAATAAAACTTAATAGTTTAAATGTCAAAATTGAAATATTCTATTTTTAGTGAAAATGGGATGAGTCAACCCCCACTACGTTTAAAAAACGTGTTCTGGTGAACCGATGTTCTAATTATCTTAAATATTATTTTAAACACTCTTACAATGTAAAATAAATAAAACTTAATAGTTTAAATGACAAAATTGAAAAATTCTATTTTTAGTGTGAATGGGGTGATTCAACCCCGATTCATTTAATAACGAAATATGGTGCACTGATGTGCTCATAACATTAAATTTTACTTTAAGAACATTTACATTGTATAATAAATAAAACTTAATACTTTAAATGTCAAAATTGAAATATTCTATTTTTAGTGAAAATGGGATGAGTCAACCCCCACTAGTTTAAAACGTGTTCTGGTGAACCGATGTTCTAATATCTTAAATATTATTTTTAAACACTCTTACAATGTAAATAAATAAAACTTAATAGTTTAAATGACAAAAATTGAAATATTCTATTTTAGTGTGAATAAGGTGATTCAACCCCCAATTCGTTTTTTACAGATTTCGGATCCACCGATGTGCTAATAACCTTAAATATTATTTTTAAAAACTATTACAATGTAATATAAATAAAACTTAATAGTTTAAAAGTCAAATTTAAAATATTTTATTTTTAGTATGAATGGGATGATTCAACCCCCAATTCGTTTTTTACAGATTTCGGATCCACCGAGATGCTAATAACCTTAAATTTACTTTTAAGAACACTTACATTGTATAATAAATAAAACTTAATAGTTTAAATGTCAAAATTGAAATATTCTATTTTTAGTGAAAATGGGATGAGTCAACCCCACTACGTTTAAAAACGTGTTCTGGTGAACCGATGTTCTAATATCTTAAATATTATTTTTAAACACTCTTACAATGTAAAATAAATAAAACTTAATAGTTTAAATGACAAAATTGAAAAATTCTATTTTTAGTGTGAATGGGTGAGTCAACCCCTGATTCATTTAATAACGAAATATGGTGCAATGATGTGCTCATAACCTTAAATTTTACTTTAAGAACATTTACATTGTATAATAAATAAAAATTAATACTTTAAATGTCAAAATTGAAATATTCTATTTTTAGTGTGAATAAGGTGATTCAACCCCCAATTCGTTTTTTACAGATTCGGATCCACCGATGTGATAATAACCTTAAATATTATTTTAAAAACTATTACAATGTAATATAATAAACTTAATAGTTTAAAGTCAAATTTAATAATATTTTTTTTTATTATGAATGGGGTGATTCACCCCCAATTCGTTTTTTACAGATTTCGGATCCACCGAGATGCTAATAACCTTAAATTTACTTTTAAGAACACTTTACATGTATAATAAATAAAAGCTTCAATAGTTTAAATGTACAAATTGAAATATTCTATTTTTAGTGTGAATGGAGTGATTCAACCCCGAATTCATTAATAACGAAATATGGTGCACTGAGGTGCTCATAACCTAAATTTTTACTTTTAAGAACACTTACATTGTATAATAATAAAACTTAATTAGTTTAAATGTAAAATTGAAAGATTCAATTTTAGTGTGAAAATGGGTGATTCAACCCCCCAATTCGTTTTTAATACAGAATATCGGATGCCACCCTGACTTGGTGCTAAAACCTTTACATATTACTTTTAAAAACAATTACAATGTTAATAAGAAATAAACTTAATAGTTTAAAATGGACAATTGAAAATATTATATTTTTAGTAGGAATGGGATGATTTCAACCCCAATTCGTTTTTTACAGATTTCGGATCCACCGAGATGCTAATAACCTTAAATTTTACTTTTAAGAACACTTACATGTATAATAAATAAAACTTAATAGTTTAAAATGTCAAATTGAAATATTCTATTTAAGGATGATGGGTGATTCAACCCCCAATCGTTTTTTACAGATTTCGGATCCACCGAGATGCTATAACCTTAAATGTTACTTTTAAGACACTTACATTGTATAATAATAAAACTTAATAGTTTAAATGTCAAATTGAAATATTCTATTTTTAGTGTGAATAAGGTGATTCAACCCCCGATTCATTTAATAACGAAATATGGTGCACTGATGTGCTCATAACCTTAATTTTACTTTTAAGAACACTTACATTGTATAATAAATAAAACTTAATAGTTTAAATGTCAAAATTGAATATTCTATTTTTATTATGAATGGGGTGATTCAACCCCCAATTCGTTTATACAGATTTCGGATCCACCGAGATGCTAATAACCTTAAATTTTACTTTTAAGAACACTTACATTGTATAATAAATAAAACTTAATAGTTAAAATGTCAAAATTGAAATATTCTATTTTTAGTGTGAATAAGGTGATTCAACCCCCGATTCATTTAATAACGAAATATGGTGCACCGATGTGCTCATAACCTAAAATTTACTTTAAGAACACTTACATTGTATAATAAATAAAACTTAATAGTTTAATGTCAAAATTGAAATATTCTATTTTTAGTGAAAATGGATGAGTCAACCCCCACTACGTTTAAAAACGTGTTCTGGTGAACCGATGTTCTAATTATCTTAAATATTATTTTTAAACACTCTACAATGTAAAATAAATAAAACTTAATAGTTTAAATGACAAAAATTGAAAAAAATTCTATTTTTAGTGTGAATGGGGTGATTCAACCCCTGATTCATTTATAACCGAAATATGGTGCACTGATGTGTCTCATAACCTTAAAATTTTACTTTTAAGAACATTTACATTGTATAATAAATAAAACTTAATACTTAAATGTCAAAATTGAAAAATTCTATTTTTAGTGAAAATGGGTGAGTCAACCCCCACTAAGTTTAAAACGTGTTCTGGTGAACGATGTTCTAATTATCTTAAAATTTATTTTAAAACCACTCTACAATGTAAAATAATAAAACTTAATAGTTTTAAATGACAAAATTGAAATATTCTATTTTTAGTGTGAATAAGGTGATTCAACCCCCAATTCGTTTTTTACAGATTTCGGATCCCACGATGTGCTAATAACCTTAAATATTATTTTTTAAAAACATTACAATGTATATATAAATAAAACTTAATAGTTTTAAAAGTCAAATTAAAATATTCTATTTTAGTATGAATGGGGATGATTCAACCCCCAATTCGTTTTTACAGATTTCGGATCAACCGAGATGCTAATAACCTTAAATTTTACTTTAAGAACACTTACATTGTATAATAAATAAAAACTTAATAGTTTAAATGTCAAAATTGAAATATTCTATTTTTAGTGAAAATGGGATGAGTCAACCCCCACTACGTTTAAAAACGTGTTCTGGTGAACCGATGTTCTAATTATCTTAAATATTATTTTTTAAACACTCTTACAATGTAAAATAAATAAAACTTAATAGTTTAAATGACAAAATTGAAAAATTCTATTTTTAGTGTGAATGGGGTGATTCAACCCCTGATTCATTTAATAACGAATATGGTGCATGATGTGCTCATAACCTTAAATTTTACTTTTAAGAACACTTACATTGTATAATAAATAAAACTTAATAGTTTAAATGTCAAAATTGAAATATTCTATTTTTAGTGTGAATGGGTGATTCAACCCCCAATTCGTTTTTTAACAGATTTCGGATCCACCGATGTGCTAATAACCTTAAATATTTATTTTTAAAACACTTACAATGTAATATAAATAAAACTTAATAGTTTAAAAGTCAAATTTAAAATATTTTTTTTAGTATGAATGGGGTGATTCAACCCCCAATTCGTTTTTTACAGATTTCGGATCCACCGAGTGCTAATAACCTTAAATTTTACTTTTAAGAACACTTACATTGTATAATAAATAAAACTTAATAGTTTAAATGTCAAAATTGAAATATTCTATTTTTAGTGTGAATGGGTGATTCAACCCCCGATTCATTTAATAACGAAATATGGTGCACTGATGTGCTCATAACCTTAAATTTTACTTTTAAGAACACTTACATTGTATAATAAATAAAACTTAATAGTTTAAATGTCAAAATTGAAATATTCTATTTTTAGTGTGAATGGGTGATTCAACCCCCAATTCGTTTATTACAGATTTCGGATCCACCGAGTGCTAATAACCTTAAATTTTACTTTTAAGAACACTTACATTGTATAATAAATAAAACTTAATAGTTAAAATGTCAAATTGAAATATTCTATTTTTAGTGTGAATGGGGTGATTCAACCCCCGATTCATTTAATAACGAATATGGTGCACCGATGTGCTCATAACCTAAAATTTACTTTTAAGAACACTTACATTGTATAATAAATAAAACTTAATAGTTTAAATGTCAAAATTGAAATATTCTATTTTTAGTGAATGGGATGATTCAACCCCCTACGTTTAAAACGTGTTCTGGTGAACGATGTGCTAATAACCTTAAATATTATTTTTAAACACTATTACAATGTAAATAAATAAAACTTAATAGTTTAAATGACAAATTGAAAAATTCTATTTTTAGTGTGAATGGGGTGATTCAACCCCGATTCATTTATAACGAAATATGGTGCACTGATGTGCTCATAACCTTAAATTTTACTTTTAAGAACACTTACATTGTATAATAAATAAAACTTAATAGTTTAAATGTCAAAATTGAAATATTCTATTTTTAGTGTGAATAAGGTGATTCAACCCCCAATTCGTTTTTTACAGATTTCGGATCCACCGATGTGCTAATAACCTTAAATATTATTTTTAAAAACTATTACAATGTAATATAAATAAAACTTAATAGTTTAAAAGTCAAATTAAAATATTTATTTTTAGTATGAATGGGATGATTCAACCCCCAATTCGTTTTTTACAGATTTCGGATCCACCGAGTGCTAATAACCTTAAATTTTACTTTTAAGAACACTTACATTGTATAATAAATAAAACTTAATAGTTTAAAATGTCAAAATTGAAATATTCTATTTTTAGTATGAATGGGGTGATTCAACCCCCAATTCGTTTTTACAGATTTCGGATCCACCGAGATGCTAATAACCTTAAATTTTACTTTTAAGAACACTTACATTGTATAATAAATAAAACTTAATAGTTTAAATGTCAAAATTGAAATATTCTATTTTTAGTGTGAATAAGGTGATTCAACCCCCGATTCATTTAATAAACGAAATATGGTGCACGATGTGCTCATAACCTTAAATTTTACTTTTAAGAAACTTACATTGTATAATAAATAAAACTTAATAATAGTTTAAATGTCAAAATTGAAATATTCTATTTTTAGTGTGAATGGGGTGATTCAACCCCCAATTCGTTTATTACAGATTTCGGATCCACCGAGATGCTAATAACCTTAAATTTTACTTTTAAGAACACTTACATTGTATAATAAATAAAACTTAATAGTTAAATGTCAAAATTGAAATATTCTATTTTTAGTGTGAATGGGTGATTCAACCCCCGATTCGTTTAATAACGAAATATGGTGCACCGATGTGCTCATAACCTAAAATTTTACTTTTAAGAACACTTACATTGTATAATAAATAAAACTTAATAGTTTAAATGTCAAAATTGAAATATTCTATTTTTAGTGAAAATGGGATGATTCAACCCCCACTTCGTTTTAAAAACGTGTTCTGGTGAACCGATGTTCTAATACCTTAAATATTATTTTAAACACTCTTACAATGTAAAATAAATAAAACTTAATAGTTTAAATGTCAAAATTGAAAATTCTATTTTTAGTGTGAATGGGGTGATTCAACCCCCGATTCATTTAATAACGAAATATGGTGCACTGATGTGCTCATAACCTTAAATTT
>NC_040880.1:56275630-56292413 GCF_003676215.2 Rhopalosiphum maidis
CATTTAAACTATTAAGTTTTATTTATTATACAATGTAAGTGTTCTTAAAAGTAAAATTTAAGGTTATGAGCACATCAGTGCACCAATTTCGTTAAATGAATCGGGGTTGAATCACCTTATTCACACTAAAAATAGAATATTTCAATTTTGACATTTAAACTATTAAGTTTATTTATTATACAATGTAAGTGTTCTTAAAAGTAAAATTTAAGGTTATTAGCATCGGTGGATCCGAAATCTGTAAAAAACGAATTGGGGGTTGAATCACCCCATTCACACTAAAAATAGAATATTTCAATTTTGACATTTAACTATTAAGTTTTATTTATTATACAATGTAAGTGTTCTTAAAAGTAAAATTTAAGGTTATTAGCACATCGGTGGATCCGAAATCTGTAAAAAACGAATTGGGGGTTGAATCATCACCCATTCATACTAAAATAAAATATTTTAAATTTGACTTTTAAACTATTAAGTTTTATTTATATTACATTGTAATAGTTTTTAAAAATAAATTTAAGGTTATTAGCACATCGGTGGATCCGAAATCTGTAAAAAACGAATTGGGGGTTGAATCACCTTATTCACACTAAAAATAGAATATTTCAATTTTGACATTTAAACTATTAAGTTTTATTTATTATACAATGTAAATGTTCTTAAAAGTAAAATTTAAGGTTATGAGCACATCGGTGCACCATATTTCGTTATTAAATGAATCGGGGTTGAATCACCCCATTCACACTAAAAATAGAATTTTTCAATTTTGTCATTTAAACTATTAAGTTTTATTTATTTTACATGTAAGAGTGTTTAAAAATAATATTTAAGGTAATTAGAACATCGGTCACCAGAAACACGTTTTTAAACGTAGTGGGGGTTGAATCATCCCATTTCACTAAAAATAGAATATTTCAATTTTGACATTTAAACTATTAAGTTTTATTTATTATACAATGTAAGTGTTCTTAAAAGTAAAATTTAAGGTTATGAGCACATCAGTGCACCATATTTCGTTATTAAATGAATCGGGGGGTTGAATCACCTTATTCACACTAAAAATAGAATATTTCAATTTTGACATTTTAACTATTAAGTTTTATTTATTATACAATGTAAGTGTTCTTAAAAGTACAATTTAAGGTTATTAGCATCTCGGTGGATCCGAAATCTGTAAAAAACGAATTGGGGGGTTGAATCACCCCATTCATAATAAAAATAAAATATTTTAAATTTGACTTTTAAACTATTAAGTTTATTTATTATTTACATTGTAATAGTTTTTTAAAAAATATATTTAAGGGTTATTAGCACATCGGTGGATCCGAATCTGTACAAACCGAATTGGGGGTTGAATCACCTTATTCACACTAAAATAGAATATTTCAATTTTGACATTTAAAGTATTAAGTTTTATTTATTATACAATGTAAATGTTCTTAAAAGTAAATTTAAGGTTATGAGCACATCAGTGCACCATATTTCGTTATTAAATGAATCGGGGGTTGAATCACCCCATTCACACTAAAAATAGAATTTTTCAATTTTGTCATTTAAACTATTAATTTTTATTATATTAACATTGTAGGAGTGTTTACAAAGTAATATTTAAGGATTATTAGAAGCATCAGGTTCACCATAACACTTTTTTATAACTGAGTCGGGGGGTTTACTCCTCCGTTATTCACATAAAAATATAGATATCTTCAATTTGGACATTTAAAACTATTAAGTTTTATTATTATACAATGTAAGTGTTCTTAAAAGTAAAATTTAAGGTTATGAGCAACATCAGGTGCATCCGAATTCTGTTTAAAACGAATTGGGGGTTGAATCACCCATTCACTACTAAAATAGAATATTTTCAATTTTGACATTTAACTATTAAGTTTTATTTATTATACAATGTAAGTGTTCTTAAAAGTAAATTTAAGGTTATTAGCATCTCGGTGGATCCGAATCTGTAAAAAACGAATTGGGGGTTGAATCACCCATTCATAATAAAAATAAAATATTTTAAATTTGACTTTTAAACTATTAAGTTTTATTTATATTACATTGTAATAGTTTTTAAAAATAATATTTAAGGTTATTAGCACATCGGTGGATCCGAAATCTGTAAAAAACGAATTGGGGTTGAATCACCTTATTCACACTAAAAATAGAATATTTCAATTTTGACATTTAAAGTATTAAGTTTTATTTATTATACAATGTAAATGTTCTTAAAGTAAAATTTAAGGTTATGAGCACATCAGTGCACCATATTTCGTTATTAAATGAATCGGGGGTTGAATCACCCCATTCACACTAAAAATAGAATTTTTCAATTTTGTCATTTAAACTATTAAGTTTTATTTATTTTACATTGTAAGAGTGTTTAAAAATAATATTTAAGATAATTAGAACATCGGTTCACCAGAACACGTTTTTAAACGTAGTGGGGGTTGACTCATCCCATTTTCACTAAAAATAGAATATTTCAATTTTGACATTTTAACTATTAAGTTTTATTTATTATACAATGTAAGTGTTCTTAAAAGTAAAATTTAAGGTTATTAGCATCTCGGTGGATCCGAAATCTGTAATAAACGAATTGGGGGTTGAATCACCCCATTCATAATAAAAATAGAATATTTCAATTTTGACATTTAAACTATTAAGTTTTATTTATTATACAATGTAAGTGTTCTTAAAAGTAAAATTTAAGGTTATTAGCATCTCGGTGGATCCGAAATCTGTAAAAAACGAATTGGGGGTTGAATCATCCCATTCATACTAAAAATAAAATATTTTAAATTTGACTTTTAAACTATTAAGTTTTATTTATATTACATTGTAATAGTTTTTAAAAATAATATTTAAGGTTATTAGCACATCGGTGGATCCGAAATCTGTAAAAAACGAATTGGGGGTTGAATCACCTTATTCACACTAAAAATAGAATATTTCAATTTTGACATTTAAAGTATTAAGTTTTATTTATTATACAATGTAAATGTTCTTAAAAGTAAAATTTAAGGTTATGAGCACATCAGTGCACCATATTTCGTTATTAAATGAATCGGGGGTTGAATCACCTTATTCACACTAAAAATAGAATATTTCAATTTTGACATTTAAACTATTAAGTTTTATTTATTATACAATGTAAGTGTTCTTAAAAGTAAAATTTAAGGTTATTAGCATCTCGGTGGATCCGAAATCTGTAAAAAACGAATTGGGGGTTGAATCACCCCATTCATACTTAAAATAGAATATTTCAATTTTGACATTTTAACTATTAAGTTTTATTTATTATACAATGTAAGTGTTCTTAAAAGTAAAATTTAAGGTTATTAGCATCTCGGTGGATCCGAAATCTGTAAAAAACGAATTGGGGGTTGAATCATCCCATTCATACTAAAAATAAAATATTTAAATTTGACTTTTAAACTATTAAGTTTTATTTATATTACATTGTAATAGTTTTTAAAAATAATATTTAAGGTTATTAGCACATCGGTGGATCCGAAATCTGTAAAAAACGAATTGGGGGTTGAATCACCTTATTCACACTAAAAATAGAATATTTCATTTTGACATTTAAAGTATTAAGTTTTATTTATTATACAATGTAAATGTTCTTAAAAGTAAAATTTAAGGTTATGAGCACATCAGTGCACCATATTTCGTTATTAAATGAATCAGGGGTTGAATCACCCCATTCACACTAAAAATAGAATTTTTCAATTTTGTCATTTAAACTATTAAGTTTTATTTATTTTACATTGTAAGAGTGTTTAAAAATAATATTTAAGATAATTAGAACATCGGTTCACCAGAACACGTTTTTAAACGTAGTGGGGGTTGACTCATCCCATTTTCACTAAAAATAGAATATTTCAATTTTGACATTTTAACTATTAAGTTTTATTTATTATACAATGTAAGTGTTCTTAAAAGTAAAATTTAAGGTTATGAGCACATCAGTGCACCATATTTCGTTATTAAATGATTTGGGGGTTGAATCACCTTATTCACACTAAAAATAGAATATTTCAATTTTGACATTTTAACTATTAAGTTTTATTTATTATACAATGTAAGTGTTCTTAAAAGTAAAATTTAAGGTTATTAGCATCTCGGTGGATCCGAAATCTGTAATAAACGAATTGGGGGTTGAATCACCCCATTCATAATAAAAATAGAATATTTCAATTTTGTCATTTAAACTATTAAGTTTTATTTATTTTACATTGTAAGAGTGTTTAAAAATAATATTTAAGATAATTAGAACATCGGTTCACCAGAACACGTTTTTAAACGTAGTGGGGGTTGACTCATCCCATTTTCACTAAAAATAGAATATTTCAATTTTGACATTTAAACTATTAAGTTTTATTTATTATACAATGTAAGTGTTCTTAAAAGTAAAATTTAAGGTTATGAGCACATCAGTGCACCATATTTCGTTATTAAATGAATCGGGGGTTGAATCACCTTATTCACACTAAAAATAGAATATTTCAATTTTGACATTAAACTATTAGTTTTATTTATTATACAATGTAAGTGTTCTTAAAAGTAATATTTAAGGTTATTAGCATCTCGGTGGATCCGAAATCTGTAAAAAACGAATTGGGGGTTGAATCACCCCATTCATACTAAAAATAGAATATTTCAATTTTGACATTTTAACTATTAAGTTTTATTTATTATACAATGTAAGTGTTCTTAAAAGTAAAATTTAAGGTTATTAGCATCTCGGTGGATCCGAAATCTGTAAAAAACGAATTGGGGGTTGAATCATCCCATTCATACTAAAAATAAAATATTTTAAATTTGACTTTTAAACTATTAAGTTTTATTTATATTACATTGTAATAGTTTTTAAAAATAATATTTAAGGTTATTAGCACATCGGTGGATCCGAAATCTGTAAAAAACGAATTGGGGGTTGAATCACCTTATTCACACTAAAAATAGAATATTTCAATTTTGACATTTAAAGTATTAAGTTTTATTTATTATACAATGTAAATGTTCTTAAAAGTAAAATTTAAGGTTATGAGCACATCAGTGCACCATATTTCGTTATTAAATGAATCGGGGGTTGAATCACCCCATTCACACTAAAAATAGAATTTTTCAATTTTGTCATTTAAACTATTAAGTTTTATTTATTTTACATTGTAAGAGTGTTTAAAAATAATATTTAAGATAATTAGAACATCGGTTCACCAGAACACGTTTTTAAACGTAGTGGGGTTGAATATCCCTTATTCACTAAAAATAGAATATTTCAATTTTGACATTTAAACTATTAAGTTTTATTTATTATACAATGTAAGTGTTCTTAAAAGTAAAATTTAAGGTTATTAGCATCTCGGTGGATCCGAAATCTGTAAAAAACGAATTGGGGTTGAATCACCCCATTCATAATAAAAATAAAATATTTTAAATTTGACTTTTAAACTATTAAGTTTTATTTATATTACATTGTAATAGTTTTTAAAAATAATATTTAAGGTTATTAGCACATCGGTGGATCCGAAATCTGTAAAAAACGAATTGGGGGTTGAATCACCTTATTCACACTAAAAATAGAATATTTCAATTTTGACATTTAAAGTATTAAGTTTTATTTATTATACAATGTAAATGTTCTTAAAAGTAAAATTTAAGGTTATGAGCACATCAGTGCACCATATTTCGTTATTAAATGAATCGGGGGTTGAATCACCCCATTCACACTAAAAATAGAATTTTTCAATTTTGTCATTTAAACTATTAAGTTTTATTTATTTTACATTGTAAGAGTGTTTAAAAATAATATTTAAGATAATTAGAACATCGGTTCACCAGAACACGTTTTTAAACGTAGTGGGGGTTGACTCATCCCATTTTCACTAAAATAGAATATTTCAATTTTGACATTTAAAACTATTAAGTTTTATTTATTATACAATGTAAGTGTTCTTAAAAGTAAAATTTAAGGTTATGAGCACATCAGTGCACCATATTTCGTTATTAAATGAATCGGGGGTTGAATCACTCCATTCACACTAAAAATAGAATATTTCAATTTTGACATTTAAACTATTAAGTTTTATTTATTATACAATGTAAGTGTTCTTAAAAGTAAAATTTAAGGTTATTAGCATCTCGGTGGATCCGAAATCTGTAAAAAACGAATTGGGGGTTGAATCACCCCATTCATAATAAAAATAAAATATTTTAAATTTGACTTTTAAACTATTAAGTTTTATTTATATTACATTGTAATAGTTTTTAAAAATAATATTTAAGGTTATTAGCACATCGGTGGATCCGAAATCTGTAAAAAACGAATTGGGGGTTGAATCACCTTATTCACACTAAAAATAGAATATTTCAATTTTGACATTTAAAGTATTAAGTTTTATTTATTATACAATGTAAATGTTCTTAAAAGTAAAATTTAAGGTTATGAGCACATCAGTGCACCATATTTCGTTATTAAATGAATCAGGGGTTGAATCACCCCATTCACACTAAAAATAGAATTTTTCAATTTTGTCATTTAAACTATAAGTTTTATTTATTTTACATTGTAAGAGTGTTTAAAAATAATATTTAAGATAATTAGAACATCGGTTCACCAGAACACGTTTTTAAACGTAGTGGGGGTTGACTCATCCCATTTTCACTAAAAATAGAATATTTCAATTTTGACATTTTAACTATTAAGTTTTATTTATTATACAATGTAAGTGTTCTTAAAAGTAAAATTTAAGGTTATTAGCATCTCGGTGGATCCGAAATCTGTAATAAACGAATTGGGGGTTGAATCACCCCATTCATACTAAAAATAGAATATTTCAATTTTGACATTTAAACTATTAAGTTTTATTTATTATACAATGTAAGTGTTCTTAAAAGTAAAATTTAAGGTTATTAGCATCTCGGTGGATCCGAAATCTGTAAAAAACGAATTGGGGGTTGAATCATCCCATTCATACTAAAAATAAAATATTTTAAATTTGACTTTTAAACTATTAAGTTTTATTTATATTACATTGTAATAGTTTTTTAAAAATAATATTTAAGGTTATTAGCACATCGGTGGGATCCGAAATCTGTAAAAAAACGAATTGGGGTTGAATCACCTTATTCACACTAAAAATAGAATATTTCAATTTGGACATTTAAGGTATTAAGTTTTATGTATTATACAAATGTAAATGTTCGTAAAAGTAAAAATTTAAGGTTATGAGGCACATCAGTGCACCATATTTCGTTATTAAATGAATCGGGGGTTGAATCCACCTTATCACACTAAAATAGAATATTTCAATTGGTGACATTTAAACTATTAAGTTTTATTTAGTATAACAATGTAAGTGTCTTCTTAAAAAGTAATCATTTAAGGTTATTAGCATCTCGGTGGATCCGAATCTGTAAAAACGAATTGGGGGTTTAATCACCCCCATTCCTACTTAAAATAGAATATTTCAATTTTGACATTTTAACTATTAAGTTTTATTTATTATACAATGTAAGTGTTCTTAAAAGTAAAATTTAAGGTTATTAGCATCTCGGTGGATCCGAAATCTGTAAAAAACGAATTGGGGGTTGAATCATCCCATTCATACTAAAAATAAAATATTTTAAATTTGACTTTTAAACTATTAAGTTTTATTTATATTACATTGTAATAGTTTTTAAAAATAATATTTAAGGTTATTAGCACATCGGTGGATCCGAAATCTGTAAAAAACGAATTGGGGGTTGAATCACCTTATTCACACTAAAAATAGAATATTTCAATTTTGACATTTAAAGTATTAAGTTTTATTTATTATACAATGTAAATGTTCTTAAAAGTAAAATTTAAGGTTATGAGCACATCAGTGCACCATATTTCGTTATTAAATGAATCGGGGGTTGAATCACCCCATTCACACTAAAAATAGAATTTTTCAATTTTGTCATTTAAACTATTAAGTTTTATTTATTTTACATTGTAAGAGTGTTTAAAAATAATATTTAAGATAATTAGAACATCGGTTCACCAGAACACGTTTTTAAACGTAGTGGGGGTTGACTCATCCCATTTTCACTAAAAATAGAATATTTCAATTTGACATTTAAACTATTAAGTTTTATTTATTATACAATGTAAGTGTTCTTAAAAGTAAAATTTAGGTTATGAGCACATCGGTGCACCATATTTCGTTATTAAATGAATCGGGGGTTGAATCACCTTATTCACACTAAAAATAGAATATTTCAATTTTGACATTTAACTATTAAGTTTTATTTATTATACAATGTAAGTGTTCTTAAAAGTAAAATTTAAGGTTATTAGCATCTCGGTGGATCCGAAATCTGTAATAAACGAATTGGGGGTTGAATCACCTTATTCACACTAAAAATAGAATATTTCAATTTGACATTTAAAGTATTAAGTTTTATTTATTATACAATGTAATAGTTCTTAAAAGTAAAATTTAAGGTTATGAGCACATCAGTGCACCATATTCGTTATTAAATGAATTGGGGGTTGAATCACCCCATTCACACTAAAAATAGAATTTTTCAATTTTGTCATTTAAACTATTAAGTTTTATTTATTATACAATGTAAGTGTTCTTAAAAGTAAAATTTAAGGTTATGAGCACATCAGTGCACCATATTTCGTTATTAAATGAATCGGGGGTTGAATCACCTTATTCACACTAAAAATAGAATATTTCAATTTTGACATTTAAACTATTAAGTTTTATTTATTATACAATGTAAGTGTTCTTAAAAGTAATATTTAAGGTTATTAGCATCTCGGTGGATCCGAAATCTGTAAAAAACGAATTGGGGGTTGAATCACCCATTCATACTAAAAATAGAATATTTCAATTTTGACATTTTAACTATTAAGTTTTATTTATTATACAATGTAAGTGTTCTTAAAAGTAAAATTTAAGGTTATTAGCATCTCGGTGGATCCGAAATTTGTAAAAAACGAATTGGGGGTTGAATCACCCCATTCATAATAAAAATAAAATATTTTAAATTTGACTTTTAAACTATTAAGTTTTATTTATTTTACATTGTAAGAGTGTTTAAAAATAATATTTAAGATAATTAGAACATCGGTTCACCAGAACACGTTTTTAAACGTAGTGGGGGTTGACTCATCCCATTTTCACTAAAAATAGAATATTTCAATTTTGACATTTAAACTATTAAGTTTTATTTATTATACAATGTAAGTGTTCTTAAAAGTAAAATTTAAGGTTATGAGCACATCAGTGCACCATATTTCGTTATTAAATGAATCGGGGGTTGAATCACTCCATTCACACTAAAAATAGAATATTTCAATTTTGACATTTAAACTATTAAGTTTTATTTATTATACAATGTAAGTGTTCTTAAAAGTAAAATTTAAGGTTATTAGCATCTCGGTGGATCCGAAATCTGTAAAAAACGAATTGGGGGTTGAATCACCCCATTCATAATAAAAAAAAATATTTTAATTTGACTTTTAAACTATTAAGTTTTATTTATATTACATTGTAATAGTTTTTAAAAATAATATTTAAGGTTATTAGCACATCGGTGGATCCGAAATCTGTAAAAAACGAATTGGGGGTTGAATCACCTTATTCACACTAAAAATAGAATATTTCAATTTTGACATTTAAAGTATTAAGTTTTATTTATTATACAATGTAAATGTTCTTAAAAGTAAAATTTAAGGTTATGAGCACATCAGTGCACCATATTTCGTTATTAAATGAATCAGGGGTTGAATCACCCCATTCACACTAAAAATAGAATTTTTCAATTTTGTCATTTAAACTATTAAGTTTTATTTATTTTACATTGTAAGAGTGTTTAAAAATAATATTTAAGATAATTAGAACATCGGTTCACCAGAACACGTTTTTAAACGTAGTGGGGGTTGACTCATCCCATTTTCACTAAAAATAGAATATTTCAATTTTGACATTTAAACTATTAAGTTTTATTTATTATACAATGTAAGTGTTCTTAAAAGTAAAATTTTAGGTTATGAGCACATCGGTGCACCATATTTCGTTATTAAATGAATCGGGGGTTGAATCACCTTATTCACACTAAAAATAGAATATTTCAATTTTGACATTTTAACTATTAAGTTTTATTTATTATACAATGTAAGTGTTCTTAAAAGTAAAATTTAAGGTTATTAGCATCTCGGTGGATCCGAAATCTGTAATAAACGAATTGGGGGTTGAATCACCCCATTCATAATAAAAATAGAATATTTCAATTTTGTCATTTAAACTATTAAGTTTTATTTATTTTACATTGTAAGAGTGTTTAAAAATAATATTTAAGATAATTAGAACATCGGTTCACCAGAACACGTTTTTAAACGTAGTGGGGGTTGAATCATCCATTTCACACTAAAAATAGAATATTTCAATTTTGACATTTAAACTATTAAGTTTTATTTATTATACAATGTAAGTGTTCTTAAAAGTAAAATTTAAGGTTATGAGCACATCAGTGCACCATATTCGTAATTAAATGAATCGGGGGTTGAATCACTCCATTCACACTAAAAATAGAATATTTCAATTTTGACATTTAAACTATTAAGTTTTATTTATTATACAATGTAAGTGTTCTTAAAAGTAAAATTTAAGGTTATTAGCATCTCGGTGGATCCGAAATCTGTAAAAAACGAATTGGGGGTTGAATCACCCCATTCATAATAAAAATAAAATATTTTAAATTTGACTTTTAAACTATTAAGTTTTATTTATATTACATTGTAATAGTTTTTAAAAATAATATTTAAGGTTATTAGCACATCGGTGGATCCGAAATCTGTAAAAAACGAATTGGGGGTTGAATCACCTTATTCACACTAAAAATAGAATATTTCAATTTTGACATTTAAAGTATTAAGTTTTATTTATTATACAATGTAAATGTTCTTAAAAGTAAAATTTAAGGTTATGAGCACATCAGTGCACCATATTTCGTTATTAAATGAATCAGGGGGTTGAATCACCCCATTCACACTAAAAATAGAATTTTTCAATTTTGTCATTTAAACTATTAAGTTTATTTATTTTACATTGTAAGAGTGTTTAAAATAATATTTAAGATAATTAGAACATCGGTTCACCAGAACACGTTTTTAAACGTAGTGGGGGTGACTCATCCCATTTTCACTAAAAATAGAATATTTCAATTTTGACATTTATACTATTAAGTTTTATTATTATACAATGTAAGTGTTCTTAAAAGTAAAATTTAAGGTTATTAGCATCTCGGTGGATCCGAAATCTGTAATAAACGAATTGGGGGTTGAATCACCCCATTCATAATAAAATAGAATATTTCAATTTTGACATTTAAACTATTAAGTTTTATTTATTATACAATGTAAGTGTTCTTAAAAGTAAAATTTAAGGTTATGAGCACATCAGTGCACCATATTTCGTTATTAATGAATCGGGGGTTGAATCACCTTATTCACACTAAAATAGAATATTCAATTTTGACATTTAAACTATTAAGTTTATTTATTATACAATGTAAGTGTTCTTAAAAGTAACATTTAAGGTTATTAGCATCTCGGTGGATCCGAAATCTGTAAAAACGAATTGGGGGTTGAATCACCCCATTCATACTTAAAATAGAATATTTCAATTTTGACATTTTAACTATTAAGTTTTATTTATTATACAATGTAAGTGTTCTTAAAAGTAAAATTTAAGGTTATTAGCATCTCGGTGGATCCGAAATCTGTAAAAAACGAATTGGGGGTTGAATCATCCCATTCATACTAAAAATAAAATATTTTAAATTTGACTTTTAAACTATTAAGTTTTATTTATATTACATTGTAATAGTTTTTAAAAATAATATTTAAGGTTATTAGCACATCGGTGGATCCGAAATCTGTAAAAAACGAATTGGGGGTTGAATCACCTTATTCACACTAAAAATAGAATATTTCAATTTTGACATTTAAAGTATTAAGTTTTATTTATTATACAATGTAAATGTTCTTAAAAGTAAAATTTAAGGTTATGAGCACATCAGTGCACCATATTTCGTTATTAAATGAATCGGGGGTTGAATCACCCCATTCACACTAAAAATAGAATTTTTCAATTTTGTCATTTAAACTATTAAGTTTTATTTATTTTACATTGTAAGAGTGTTTAAAAATAATATTTAAGATAATTAGAACATCGGTTCACCAGAACACGTTTTTAAACGTAGTGGGGGTTGACTCATCCCATTTTCACTAAAAATAGAATATTTCAATTTTGACATTTAAACTATTAAGTTTTATTTATTATACAATGTAAGTGTTCTTAAAAGTAAAATTTTAGGTTATGAGCACATCGGTGCACCATATTTCGTTATTAAATGAATCGGGGGTTGAATCACCTTATTCACACTAAAAATAGAATATTTCAATTTTGACATTTTAACTATTAAGTTTTATTTATTATACAATGTAAGTGTTCTTAAAAGTAAAATTTAAGGTATTAGCATCTCGGTGGATCCGAAATCTGTAATAAACGAATTGGGGGTTGAATCACCTTATTCACACTAAAAATAGAATATTTCAATTTTGACATTTAAAGTATTAAGTTTTATTTATTATACAATGTAAATGTTCTTAAAAGTAAAATTTAAGGTTATGAGCACATCAGTGCACCATATTTCGTTATTAAATGAATCGGGGTTGAATCACCCCATTCACACTAAAAATAGAATTTTTCAATTTTGTCATTTAAACTATTAAGTTTTATTTATTATACAATGTAAGTGTTCTTAAAAGTAAAATTTAAGGTTATGAGCACATCAGTGCACCATATTCGTTATTAAATGAATCGGGGGTTGAATCACCTTATTCACACTAAAAATAGAATATTTCAATTTTGACATTTAAACTATTAAGTTTATTTATTATACAATGTAAGTGTTCTTAAAAGTAAAATTTAAGGTTATTAGCATCTCGGTGGATCCGAAATCTGTAAAAACGAATTGGGGGTTGAATCACCCATTCATACTAAAAATAGAATATTTCAATTTTGACATTTTAAACTATTAAGTTTTATTTATTATACAATGTAAGTGTTCTTAAAAGTAAAATTTAAGGTTATTAGCATCTCGGTGGATCCGAAATCTGTAAAAAACGAATTGGGGGTTGAATCACCCCATTCATACTAAAATAAAATATTTTAAATTTGACTTTTAAACTATTAAGTTTTATTTATATTACATTGTAATAGTTTTTAAAAATAATATTTAAGGTTATTAGCACATCGGTGGATCCGAAATCTGTAAAAAACGAATTGGGGGTTGAATCACCTTATTCACACTAAAAATAGAATATTTCAATTTTGACATTTAAAGTATTAAGTTTTATTTATTATACAATGTAAATGTTCTTAAAAGTAAAATTTAAGGTTATGAGCACATCAGTGCAACCATATTTCGTTATTAAATGAATCGGGGTTGAATCACCCCATTCACACTAAAAATAGAATTTTTCAATTTTGTCATTTAAACTATTAAGTTTTATTTATTTTACATTGTAAGAGTGTTTAAAAATAATATTTAAGATAATTAGAACATCGGTTCACCAGAACACGTTTTTAAACGTAGTGGGGGTTGACTCATCCCATTTCACTAAAAATAGAATATTTCAATTTTGACATTTAAACTATTAAGTTTTATTTATTATACAATGTAAGTGTTCTTAAAGTAAAATTTTAGGTTATGAGCACATCGGGCACCATATTTCGTTATTAAATGAATCGGGGGTGAATCACCTTATTCACACTAAAAATAGAATATTTCAATTTTGACATTTTAACTATTAAGTTTTATTTATTATACAATGTAAGTGTTCTTAAAAGTAAAATTTAAGGTTATTAGCATCTCGGTGGATCCGAAATCTGTAATAAACGAATTGGGGGTGAAATCAACCTTATTCACACTTAAAAATAGAATATTTCAATGTTTGACATTTAAAGTATTAAGTTTTATTATTATACAATGTAAATGTTCTTAAAAGTAAAATTTAAGGTTATGAGCACATCAGTGCACCATATTCGTTATTAAATGAATCGGGGGTTGAATCACCCCATTCACACTAAAAATAGAATTTTCAATTTTGTCATTTAAACTATTAAGTTTTATTTATTATACAATGTAAGTGTTCTTAAAAGTAAAATTTAAGGTTATGAGCACATCAGTGCACCATATTTCGTATTAAATGAATCGGGGGTTGAATCACCTTATTCACACTAAAAATAGAATATTTCAATTTTGACATTTAAACTATTAAGTTTTATTTATTATACAATGTAAGTGTTCTTAAAAGTAATATTTAAGGTATTAGCATCTCGGTGGATCCGAAATCTGTAAAAAACGAATTGGGGGTTGAATCACCCATTCATACTAAAAATAGAATATTTCAATTTTGACATTTTAACTATTAAGTTTTATTTATTATACAATGTAAGTGTTCTTAAAAGTAAAATTTAAGGTTATTAGCATCTCGGTGGATCCGAAATTTGTAAAAAACGAATTGGGGGTTGAATCACCCCATTCATAATAAAAATAAAATATTTTAAATTTGACTTTTAAACTATTAAGTTTTATTTATATTACATTGTAATAGTTTTTAAAAATAATATTAAGGTTATTAGCACATCGGTGGATCCGAAATCTGTAAAAAACGAATTGGGGGTTGAATCACCTTATTCACACTAAAAATAGAATATTTCAATTTGACATTAAAGTATTAAGTTTTATTTATTATACAATGTAAATGTTCTTAAAAGTAAAATTTAAGGTTATGAGCACATCAGTGCACCATATTTCGTTATTAAATGAATCGGGGGTTGAATCACCCCATTCACACTAAAAATAGAATTTTTCAATTTTGTCATTTAAACTATTAAGTTTATTTATTTTACATTGTAAGAGTGTTTAAAAATAATATTTAAGATAATTAGAACATCGGTTCACCAGAACACGTTTTTAAACGTAGTGGGGGTTGACTCATCCCATTTTCACTAAAAATAGAATATTTCAATTTTGACATTTAAACTATTAAGTTTTATTTATTATACAATGTAAGTGTTCTTAAAAGTAAAATTTAAGGTTATGAGCACATCAGTGCACCATATTTCGTTATTAAATGAATCGGGGGTTGAATCACCTCCATTCACACTAAAAATAGAATATTTCAATTTTGACATTTAACTATTAAGTTTTATTTATATACAATGTAAGTGTTCTTAAAAGTAAAATTTAAGGTTATTAGCATCTCGGTGGATCCGAAATCTGTAAAAAACGAATTGGGGGTTGAATCACCCCATTCATAATAAAAAAAAAATATTTTAAATTGACTTTTTTAAACTATTAAGTTTTATTTATATTACATTGTAATAGTTTTTAAAAATAATATTTAAGGTTATTAGCACATCGGTGGATCCGAAATCTGTAAAAAACGAATTGGGGGTGAATCACCTTATTCACACTAAAAATAGAATATTTCATTTTGACATTTAAAGTATTAAGTTTTATTTATTATACAATGTAAATGTTCTTAAAAGTAAAATTAAGGTTATGAGCACATCAGTGCACCATATTTCGTTATTAAATGAATCAGGGGTTGAATCACCCCATTCACACTAAAAATAGAATTTTTCAATTTTGTCATTTAAACTATTAAGTTTTATTTATTTTACATTGTAAGAGTGTTTAAAAATAATATTTAAGATAATTAGAACATCGGTTCACCAGAACACGTTTTTAAAAGTAGTGGGGGTGACTCATCCCATTTTCACTAAAAATAGAATATTTCAATTTTGACATTTAAACTATTAAGTTTTATTTATATACAATGGAAGTGTTCTTAAAAGTAAAATTTAAGGTTATGAGCACATCGGTGCACCAAATTTCGTTATAAATGAATCGGGGGTTGAATCACCTCCATTCACACTAAAAATAGAATATTTCAATTTTGACATTTAAACTATAAGTTTTATTTATTATACAATGTAAGTGTTCTAAAAGTAAAATTTAAGGTTATGAGCACATCGGTGCACCATATTTCGTATTAAACGAATCGGGGGTTGAATCACCCCATTCACACTAAAAATAGAATATTTCAATTTTGACATTTAAACTATTAAGTTTTTATTATATACAATGTAAGTGTTCTTAAAAGTAAAATTTAAGGTTATTAGCATCTCGGTGGATCCGAAATCTGTAAAAACGAATTGGGGGTTGAATCACCCCATTCATACTAAAAATAGAATATTTCAATTTTGACATTTAAACTATTAAGTTTTATTTATTATACAATGTAAGTGTTCTTAAAAAGTAAAATTTAAGGTTATTAGCATCTCGGTGGATCCGAAATCTGTAAAAACGAATTGGGGTTGAATCACCCATTCACACTAAAAATAAAATATTTCAAATTTGACATTTAAACTATTAAGTTTTATTTATATACATTGTAATAGTTTTTAAAATAATATTTAAGGTTATTAGCACATCGGTGGACCGAAATCTGTAAAAAACGAATGGGGGTTGAATCACCTTATTCACAAAAAAAATAGAATATTTCAATTTTGACATTTAAACTATTAAGTTTTATTTATTATACAATGTAATGTTCTTAAAAGTAAAATTTAAGGTTATGAGCACATCAGTGCACCATATTTCGTAATTAAACGAATCGGGGGTTGAATCACCCCATTCACACTAAAAATAGAATTTT